>NC_089767.1:41709508-41894508 GCF_040412425.1 Macrobrachium rosenbergii | reverse complement strand
CATCGGCAACTTTGTTAAATAACCCAAGGATGAAATCTTTTGCTGTTAAGGTAAGTAAAATATCTGTTTAATACATTATCTTTAACGGTTAAACTGTCCTGATTATAAGAGGGTTTCAATACTTGCCTCACTTATTCTAAGTTACGCCGAAGGCTACTCATAAATACTTATATGAACTTGCAACTTCCATTCCCCCACCAACCATAGTATCATTCAATGCTCTGTGTTCCTCAGCACCATTAACCCACTTAATCTTTATCTCGATCATATGTACTACTTTGCGATCTTCATAAATGATAATGAATAAATAATAATAACAAGTAATACGAGACTATTTTTGTAGTTGGCGGATTAAATTGCCATATCCCAACAAAGGCTCATTGGAGCAATAATAATTTTTGGAGGATACATAACTTTAGGCCTACAACTGAGCATAATTCACTTTAAAACCCTCCGGTAAATAAATCCTAGATATATTCCCAATATCCTAAAAAAACCCAAAGCATTCCAGCTTCCCTAACTGTCACTGACAAGAGTTAAAGAACTTTTTACGCAAGCATTGAATACCTGCGGAAAAAACTAGACCTATAAGTTATCCTAACTCCTCCCCCTCTCTCATCCTCCCCACCCTGCCATCCTCCTCGATAATCCTTCACCCACTACACCCACCACATCCATCCCCAGGGTTCCCTGCATATCCTATCGCCTCCGCCTACGGATCCTTAACCTCAGAGGCTCAGGGACAAGAGCAACAGGATTCCTAGAAACGCGGAGCAAGTTTAAGGTCTTCGCCTTCGTACATGCGAGCGCGGGAATTCGATTGCATCGGCCTAGTGGTACATACCATCTATCTAAGCCGTTATTTGCTCATTTCACTTTTATTCACGCGTTGGTTTTCGAAAGTTTAAACAGTAAAATATCACTACATCTAGTCAGAAGACTCCATTTATAATGATCATGGGAAAGAAAGGTCATTTCAAACCATTACGTTACTCAAACAAGTACAAAATGCGCCGAAGTTTCTTCGGCGCAATTGAGTTTTCTGTGCGGCGTATGATGATGTATGAGCCGCGGCCCATAAAACTTTAACCACGGCCAGGTGGTGGCATGTCCTATAGCGCTTACAGGCGCACGATCATGGCTAACTTTAACCTTAAATAAAATAAAAACTACTGAGCCTAGAGGGCTGCAAATTGGTATGTTTGATGACTGGAGGGTGGCTGATTAAAATACCAATTTGCAGCCCTCTAGCCTCGGTAGTTTTTAAGATCCGAGGGCGGACGGACAGACAAAGCCATCTCAATAGTTTTCTTTTACAGAAAACTCAAAGCGATTTACCTGATAAAGCTTGGAACAAAACACTATACAATAATTGATATATAGATTCTGCGGTATATACATGAAAAGTCCGTCTCGTTCAATTTTCATTTAATCAACAACAGAGTTTTAAGGAACCACATCAATATATACAGTATATATATAAATTTCTGACTCACACCGGGATCGAACCCCAGGTCTTTCAACTGAAAGCCAAGGGCGTTGCCAACTGAAAGACCTGGGTTCGATCCCACTGTGAATCAGAAATTTATTTCTGTTCCACACGTATTTGTGTTGCATAATTCATATATATATATATATATATATATATATATATATATATATATATATATATATATAATATGCTATATATATATGCATACATTTATACATATATGTATACATATAGACATTCAGCCCTCAACTACTAATGAACCAAAATGCACTCAGTAACACCCAACAAGTTTAGATCTCAAAACAACAACAGCCAACAACTAAAGGAGGAAAAAAAAAAAAAAAAATACTAGCCACACCCGAAGGTCAGGATTATGGTCCCTTCAAGGATACCTGTATCCTTTGCAACAACATTCCTCCCACCATGAGCACTCCCCCCTCCTCCTCCTCCTCCTCCTTGGCTTTCCTTCTCCCCATCATCCCCACCTCTCATTCCTCCTCATATCCTGAAGGATACGATGGACTCACATTATTTCTAATGTAACGCGAATTCCTTCCAGCTATACCTCCTTTTTCTTCACGGAGAGCGTACGTTTTTACCACCTCTTAATCACAATACGCTCGTCGTCATGGAACTTTGGAACTCTGGAACCCTGGAACTTTGGCCAATGGCGGTGTCGATCCTTTCCGGATAAATCTGGAAACATCGGGGAGTATTTGCTGGGGAGAGGAATTGCTTCCATCATTTTGTTTGTGGATATAATCCTGAGGACATGGCTTGTTACGTTACTTTCTTCTTGCGCCTTCTACCGGATTGCTTTTGTTTGTGCACTATGTTCAATCACGTGAGCATATATATATATATATATATATATATATATATATATATATATATATATATATATATATATATATATATATATATATATATATATATATATATATATATAATATTTTTTTTTTTTTTTTTTTACAAATTTCTCACTAAAATATAATCCGGATCGAACCCAGGTGTTTCAACTGAAAGGCAAGGGTGCTGCCCACTGCAAAAACTGGGTTCGATCCTCTGCGAGTCAGAAATTTATTTATGTTCCACACGTGACTGTATATATATATATATATATATATATATATGTATATATATATATATATATATATATATATATATATATATATATATATATATATATATAATATATATTTATATAATTTCTCACTCGCATCCGGATCGAACCCGGGTCTTTCAACTGAAAGGCAAGGGCGCTGCCAACTGGAAAACCTGGGTTCGATCCCTTTGCGAGTCAGAAATTTACTTCTGTTCCAAATGTGACTGCGTGTTAATAACTTCAACACAGAGAGAGAGAGAGAGAGAGAGAGAGAGAGAGAGAGAGAGAGAGAGAGAGAGAGAGAGAATCTATCAATAAATTCCGCTTTCCTTACATGAATTTCGTCAGAAACAAATGAAAAAGAAAAAAAAAAAAACTACGCCGAGTGAAATGTCTTCCCGAGTAGTGGACACCGCAGTGGGAAAGCATTTAAACCGTCAACCGCAGAGCAATATTCAAAGTCTTCCTGACAAAACTGAGGAGGCGCCATCATCTGTTGTCCTCCTGCTGCCTCTTCCGTCTTTTTTTTTTTTTGGTGGGGTTGTTTGTTTGTTTGTTTATCTACTGATCATCATCTGGCATGCGCGAAAAAAAAAAGTTATTGGTTGAGTATTATACCGTCTCTCTCTCTCTCTCTCTCATTTCTTCCTTCCTTTCTTCCTGCCTTCCTTCCTGTTCTCTCTGCTCTTCTTCTCTCTCTCTCTCTCTCTCTCTCTCGTATTTCGTATGCGGAACACGTATACACACAAAATATATATACATATATACTTATAAAAATATATATTATATTTTATATATATAGTATATGTATATATATATATATAAAATTATATATATAATGTTTTTGTATTTATAAAAATTATATATTTTATATATTTTATATTATATATATATATATATCATTCAAAATATATATATATTATATATATATATACTCTCTTTATAATTTGTTGTATCTATATATATACAGTATATATACTGTATATATATATATATATATATATATATATATATATATATATATATATATAATGTACATACAATTGAAAATTGACTCTCACCCACTTCTACACCAAACCAGTCATTCTCTCATCATCACATTCTGAATCAGGCTTCACTTTCATCACAGACTTTCTTAATTGCCACACACCACTTCTCTTCTGTACTATGCATTCCCACAATCCTCCACATTGGCTTTATATCCATTCTACCACAACCTTTCCTTTGTCTCTTTACTTTCAAACTCCTAACACGACTATTTCATAATATTTGATTCACCTTCTTCCTCCCCTGTCAATTTTGTGTCATTCGTATTTTTGTTGGCTCGAGTACCGTAGGGACCTTTCCCTGAAAAAAGGGGGAAGCCATATCTTAAAAACTGACCATAGAATTTTCTTGAAAATAATCTCAATATGTTTCCCACACCCAAATTACACAGACTGTCAAAGCAACCTAACCTAACCTAACCTAAGATCATGGCAAAAAAAAAAAAAAAAAAAAAAAAAAAAAACTAGGGCTAGTACAATACTGGCATACAACTCAGGACTTTGCCACCCGGTGACTCCAACGGCGTTTAGCTCAACATGTTGCCCTAAAGGAGGACATTTTCGGGGTGACGAATCACAAACACGGTCTGCGGTTAGCCAAGCTACGTTGCTAAACAATCTTATAATATATATTATGGTTCATGCAATGGTGGTTAATTAGACCGATACGAACGTGCGATTAAAATATAAACCATAGTATTCTTGGAAAGCAAATACATCACTGTTTACGAATATAGTTTGTATTGGAATGGAATGGAATATAGAATTTAAGCCAAAGGCCAAGCACTGGGACCTATGAGGTTATTCAGCGCTGAAAAGGAAATTGAGAGTAGAAAGGTTTGAAAGGTGTAACAGGAGGAAAACCTCAAAGCAGTTGCACTATGAATCAACTGATAGGGGGGTGGAGAGGAACGTATAAGAAAGAGAATATGAACGGAGGTACAGTCAAAGGAGTGAAAGGGGTTGCAGCTAGGGGCCGTAGGTACGCTGCAAAGAACCTTAAGTTATAAGCCAATTTATGGGTATTAAAAGAATAAATAAATAAAACTGCCACGGGAAACCTTTCATATCCAGAACTGTCAACATTCTACGGTTAGTGTGACGTAACCCCGGCCAATCAGTGCCGTGCGAGACTCTTGCCTAACCAAACCTAAACATCTCCCAGTCGGGGAACTGTAATCCGTTCGTTACATTACGGAAGCGATCTAATTACCCCCAGGCTTCCTAACTGAAAAACCGCAGAGAGGTGTATCGGAAGTGTATACTGTACAGTCTACAACATCTAACACGAATGAATGCTTAAAGATTTTAGGGATATTTCGCTATCGTCTTCCGTCAGGTATCTAATGATTATTTTTGCTTACTGAAAGCCACCAAGCATACAAAACCATTCGTAGTTAGACTGCATAACTGCCTAAGAGGCGTAACTTCACTAAAAACAGAGAGAGAGAGAGAGAGAGAGAGAGAGAGAGAGAGAGAGAGAGAGAGACTACTTAAGACATAAGTAAACAAAACGCAAAACACACACACACACACAGAGAGAGAGAGAGAGAGAGAGAGAGAGAGAGAGAGAGAGAGAGAGAGATACTACATAACTACTTGAGATATAAGTACACAAACACGCTGAGAGAGAGAGACTAAGTAACTACTTGAGGTGTAGGTACACAAAACACACACACAGAGAGAGAGAGAGAGAGAGAGAGAGAGAGAGAGAGAGAGAGAGAGAGAGAGAACTAACTATAACTACACACACACACACACACAGATGAACGGCTGAGCGACGGTAATTAAAATTCTGTTTCTCATTTACGTAATGTGGTCTAAAATGGTTAGTTCCTAAGCCCATATACAAACTAGTCTGGTTTACGTAATATGACCCCTTCATAAAACTATGGAGTCAGCGTATTGTTTGTATTATTTCAAGATTGTTAAGGACTAGCATTTATTTTTATCATTTGTTTATGTATTGCCTTAGCACATTTTGATTTAGCATAAGTAGGTTTTAACCTGAATAGTGCACAATACAGAAAGATTATTGGTTTTATTCATGAAAGAAAAATAATTAAATTACACCTGATTAATTAAGAAATTAATAAAAGTATATATAGTATTTCAAACAGAATACCTTATATACAGTTCTTTAAAATTATTTTAGTTTATAAACAGAAAGTAGATATTCGATTTTTTCCACTTATAAATTCTAAAATATATTAAAACTTTAAAAAAATAAAATCTTTATTCAAAATAATCCATAGATGTCTATCTAATGAACAGACATCCGTGGATTATTTTGAATAAATTTTTTATTTTTTTGACGTAAATAAAGATTTTATTTTTTTTTGACGTAAATCAAGAACACACACAAAAAATAATAAATGCTAACTTTCATAACACAGAATTCATTCAGAGTTCAAGAGACAATGTTTACCTCAGCTTTGCTAAAAACCAGAAAAATTAGTGCTTGCAATTTTCTGTGACACGTTTCCTTTCCAAAGCACTTGTCCACATTACTGAAAAAAATACATTTACGTGATTGTCACTGCTTTGAGAATGATTTGCTCTAACGATTTTAAATTAGGATTCATAAACTTGTATTTCTTATGAGTTTCAACTTTCATACTCTAAACATTGTAGAGAGTTCAATTTAAAAAAAATGGAATTTCAACTACTATAAAAAAATAACATCCTAAGTAAAATCTGTATGTTTATGGATATAGATAATAAAAAAGACAATTCAAGGAACTATAACGGTGTTCAACGCACATTCAAAACGCAAAAGTTTTGCGTCTAAAACAACTTTCAGGGTCAGAAACTACTGCCTTAGTTGGGTTTACCAAGGTAACGTGATTAATTCTCTACGAGACGGTTTAAGGTCACCGGATAGCTGTACCCAAAAGCAGGTTATTCAAATACGCCCACCGGATTATTCAGGACTATTCAGGACAATATCATTTTGGCTCAAGCAATCTTCAAACGTATTCTCTTTTTTTTTTTTTAATCAAGACAGCATTCACGTATTACAAGAAGTTTCGTGAACTTGAAGCACTCCCCTATATACCCGAAATCAAAACAGAATTATGTATATTAAAAATAAAACAATGGCTTTTCTAACGCCCTTGAATGGAAGTGATTATCAATCATTGTCTCTCTTTCTTCACAAAACACACAAACACACACACACAAGCTCGTCAACAACAGAAACCCCGACAGAAGGAATATATAACACGTCAAAACTGAGCTTAATAAAAAGTGAAAATATTCGACAATATTCCCCCGGCAAAACTCCGAGATCAGAAGCTACAACGGTTTCAGACAAAAAAACAGAAAACGGGAATACAAAGAGCCAACGAAATGAAAATGTATTATTACTTTGTCTTAAAAAAAAAAAAAAAAAAAAAAAAACACACACACACACAGACTCACACAAAACGTCTGTTATTTTTAGTATATAAGTGTGTTTAGAATAAGCGTGTTATTAGCGAAATTTTACAGCCATTTTAAGATTTACGATCACCTTGCGGGAGGCAAGTGAGAGTGTTATTAGAACGTCAGATCTTCCTCTGACGCGTGAATGCACTCGAAGTCATCGTTACCATCATTATTACATTAACGTCATCATTACTTTATTAATAACGCTAATAATGATATATTTGGTTATTGGTTTTTTAAATTATCTCTTACAGTCCCAAAGCCCAATTTGCCCAGGTACATAAAATAGCATTATTATAACATTATTTTATATATATATATATATATATATATATATATATATATATATATATATATATATATATATATGTGTGTGTGTGTGTGTGTCTGTGTGTGTGTGTATGTATATATATAGTGTATATATTCGGCATTGTTTTTATACACATTTTGGTGAAATAATTTTTATAGCATTTAAATAACGAATTTCTTCTAAAAACAAATTTTTTTTCTTAAAAAACTACTGTCTATTCGTAGTTTTCGAAATGGTCCTAAGGATAACTGGCCCTAAAAATTGTTTGCACTCTTCAGTCACTTATTTTTTCTTTCTAATTTTACGCAATGTACTGTACAATTAATTGTACGCAGACATATAACAGATAACCCTGCACACTAGGAAAGAATACACAAAAGCTTCAGACGCACTGACCATCAAACTGAGAGAAAATATCAATGACGACATTCAATTGAGAAAAAATCAAAAGATACGGTGAACAAAGTAACTCGGAAAAAGAAAATACCTTACAGGGAAGATAAGAAAAAAGATACAATGCAAAATGCACTTAGGAAAAAGAAAATGAGCTTACCGGGAAGAAGTCGAACTGGCCGTACGCCAGCGTCCAAGTCAACGCAACAACGAGCACCAACGTTGCCTTCATGACGCCGGTCGGACAATCACTGAATGAGGTGAGAGAGTCTGGTCTGGTGATGACTTCCGAGCGGGTTAGCTAAGTCAGCGCTGTCCAGCAGCGGTGAGCTAAGACTAGTCCCAGCGGGGCTATTAGGAATGTTTACTGCAACTTACGTCATAGTACTAAGCGGATGCGAGCTCCGATATTATGTGGTCTTCATTTTTTTTCCTCTCTGTTGTCACAACATTTTACGTAACAGAAACAAATCACGTACGTTAATTAGCCGCTCACACTTCGTCGCCACGGGCAATACCGCTACCAGTCTCCTGCTATGTGCTAATTAACTCGATGTGACAAAAAAAAATCACGATGACAATAAATGTGACACAATCGTGAAAATTTTACTGATCATCACTCAGGTACTTTAAACTCAAATAAACATTTATTTTCGAATTTATTTATTTATATATTTATTTATTTATTTAAAATATTTATTTACATGTTCCCATTCTGTATAAACAAATTCCCAGGTAAAACGAAAATTGTGACATATTGTACCTAATGCCTCACTTTCTCCTACCATAACTAAGACTACTATGAATTATATTTTGTTCTGTTCACCCTTCTCCCACATTCATCCCCTGTATTCAGTATGGTATAATCACACTTTTTTTTCTTTAATACAAAAGTCCCTGTCACTGGGAATTATCTCAATCAATTACGGCCATCAAAAGCACAGTAAGGTCACTACCCTTCACGGCTTTGGCTTCTCGGCAGCAATCGGAGATATTCTATGCTTTAAACTCTCTCGTACGCTCTTCTGAAGCACGAATGTTCACGCAGACATGGATTCAGCTTCCCAGACTACACTTCACAAGCTAATATGGCCACCTTCAGGTGTAGCACAGGCTCCTGATATCAATAACGAATGCGGAATGCTTTTGTATTGCAAGCATGAAACGCCGACACGTGCCTAGAAAGATTTCACAGGGTACACCCCCTTCCACAAGACAACACCACCCTGCCCAACCCCGATCGTAACCCGGTTTTCCCACAATGCAGTTCCTCGACCTTGTCATGAACTTGCGTTGCCGGTGAAACAGGTTTCTACTCCACCTTTTTTTTATGATCACATTCATACCAGAAGGTTGCTTTGATGTCATATTGCACTGAATTCTATCTATCAAAGGATACCGTTGCCAAAATGCTGATGATACTTCAAAGGAATATGGGGGGTTATTTCAGCATAAGTGATCAGTTTTTGCCTTTAAACTGAGGCAAACTGGGAGCTGACATCTTGCACAATATCGTTCTCTGGCTCTGTTATTTTTCTGTAAGTAAATCCCTTTTATTTTTACAAAGAAAACTTCCTCGTAGTTTCCCATGAACTGAAGTATCTAACGAATGAACAATAAAACAAATACAGAAACTTAGACTAATTAATTTAGAGCCTTGATTTCTACCGAACCGCAGAGATAATTTATTTTGATACCCAGATATCAGTGAATCTTGTTTGGGTCTTGTCGAGTCTATTGCGATTATTTCTGTTGATCTGTGAAGGACACAACTGTCCACAATTATTAATAGACCAGGATTGTTCGGTGTTGTTATCCTGTCCTTGGTAGCGAAAAAAAAAATACTTCACACCAACATTGCAACTTCGTCCATGGCTTAAGGGAGGGGCATGACCAATGACTTTCCTGTTCTGCAATTCATATGACAGTCGCTATTTACATCTCTTTGAATTACATCAGACTTGTCCACCTCTAACGGCAGAATCTTCTTAAATATGGAGACACTTTCAACGCTACGTTTTTCCTGGATGAAGTGAATCAAAGGCGTTTCACATCAGTGTCTTCTAGACACAATCTTCTTAAACATGGAGTGACTTTCAATGCCATGTTTTTCCAGAATGAAGTGAATCAAAGGCGTTTCTTGAACATCAGTCTAGGAGACATTTTCAATGCTATGTTTTTCCAGAATGAAGTGAATCAAAGGCGTTTCTTGAACATCAGTCTAGGAGACATTTTCAATGCTATGTTTTTCCAGAGTGAAGTGAATCAAAGGGGCTTCACATCAGTCTAGAGGACACTTTGAGTGCTATCATTGCTATATTTTTCCTGAATGAAGTGAATCAAAGGCGTTTCACATCAGTCTAGGAGACACTTTCAATCTATGTTTTTCCTGGATGAGGTGAATCAAAAGCGTTTCACATCAGTCTAGGAGACACTTTCAATCTATGTTTTTCCTGGATGAGGTGAATCAAAAGCGTTTCACATCAGTCTAGGAGACACTTTCAATCTATGTTTTTCCTGGATGAGGTGAATCAAAAGCGTTTCACATCAGTCTACCAATGACGTTTTCTTTTTTCCTCTCTCTCCCTTATCTCTTTCACCTCTGACGAAGGCTAAGCTATAATTGGGATATTTACACTTCCTGACTGCTCATCTGCTTACGCTGCGTTACAAAACAATGGCCATCGACGTCAGGAACACGATTTTAATTTTAAATGTTTGTAAAATCTTCGTTTTCAGACAATATTAATTCAATCCTGTACGTTTTAATCTAAAGACCTTCAGTCCTTGTAAATATAAAATCACACATTAGAAAAGCAATAAATATGAGAAAAGTCAGTTCTTCACCATTTCCAGGCATTCCATCAGAATTATATCTAATTCTCTTTCAAATATCTGGAAAGAAGGCAGTTACCCTTCTCATCTGCACTCAGAGAAGTGCTGCACAGTTCAGGAGACCAAGAAGTCACTGCATAATGGCTAGGATTTCTCACTCATTTATATGCAGATGATTCTACTCTTGACAGATCGCCACCAGATTACTGCTTGCAATCTGGCTCAGTATTGTGACATGCTATTAATGCCGAACAGGATGTTATCCTGAAGTGGAGCAGGCTAAAACTGGTTTGTTTTCATGTTTTCAAGACCATCCATTTGACTACCTCTGCCTACTATTTTTTCTGCCTCGACAGTAGCTTGAGAATTTGGAATTGAATCCTTTCAGTCTGTCAGCATTTTTTGATACAGAAGTAAATAGCATTATTTCTGGAAAGAATTATCAAAGGGGCCTGCTAAATCTGCTTCTCACGGGCTGGATGTGGCATTTTTGTGCTGTATGTACCTCTCCTGATAAGCATTTTCTTATTTTCTGTCCTCATATGGAGTAATGTTCAAATATTTGGGATGATCTTCACACAAGTTCTCCTTAACAGAGTGGAATCACAGACTCTTACTTGAGTTCTGACATTAATTTATTCTCCTGGGTATGGGTATTGGTATAAGAATGGGTATGGTACAGATATGGGTATGGGTATGGTACGGATATGGGTATGGGTATGGTGTGGAGATGGGAACTAGCAAATGCGAGTGATAGCAAGCATCTGCTATATAATATATATATATATATATATATATATAATATATAATATATATATATATATAATTATATTTTATATATATATATATATATATATATATATATATATATATATATATATATATATATATGTGTGTGTGTGTGTGTGTGTGTATATGTATATACACATATACACACATATACATATGTATGCCTTGTGCTGTGTCAAACCGCACCATTATCGTAATCAAGACGACAGTAAGCCTAAAATGTCAACCAGGCCAGTATTCATACAAAAAAACTCCCCTTCACACACACACAAAACATCAGGCAATATACTTAAAAAACATACGATGTACAATAAACTACCTCGGCTCAGTAAAAAAAAAAATACATTCACAACACCCATACTTTCATAAATGTCAAATTGGGGAACACGTGAAAGGGAATTCAGAAGCGATTGGATGATGGAGTAAAAAAAAAAAAAAAAAAAAAAAAACACTCGACGCTGAATGTTTCAGGTGCAACTGGGTCCTGAACTAGTTTAGCAAAAGATAAGTGCTATCTTGTTGACGAGATTTTCTTACAGGATGCCCTTATCGCGCGTCAAGCATTCTGACCTAGTGTCAAAGCCCTTTCAAAGTGTAGCCTAAAACGCATCTTTTTGTCACAGTCTGTTATGATCACATGTCTGTATGTACGTGAGTATTTTGTCACAATCTATGATCACATCTGTCTGTATGTATTTGAGTGCTCTAAAAGTTAATGAAACTAAAAACGAATTGAAGGTTACATTAATCAATACAGCAGTGACTGTATGAATGGCATTCTGAAGGAGGTGTTACGACATTAATAAAACAACAGGTAAAGGCCATTGCCCCTAAAGACACCACAAGCAAAAATTAAAGGTGCTCATGAGACCCTGTCATTAACTGCAATAATTAAAGGTGCTCATGAGACCCTGTCATTAACTGCAATAATTAAAGGTGCTCATGAATCCGTCATTAACTGCAATAATTAAAGGTGCTCATGAGACCCTGTCATTAACTGCAATAATGAAAGGTGCTCATGAAACCCTGTCATTAACTGCAATAATGAAAGGTGCTCATGAATCCCTGTCATTAACTGCAATAATTAAAGGTGCTCATGAACCCTCTCATTAACTGCAATAATTAAAGGTGCTCATGAATCCCTGTCATTAGCTGCAATAATTAAAGGTGCTCATGAATCCCTGTCATTAACTGCAATAATTAAAGGTGCTCATGAATCCCAGTCATTAACTGCAATAATTAAAGGTGCTCATGAATCCCTGTCATTAACTGCAATAATTAAAGGTGCTCATGAACCCTGTCATTAACTGCAATAATTAAAGGTGCTCATGAAACCCTGTCATTAACTGCAATAATGAAGGGTGCTCATGAAACCCTGTCATTAACTGCAATAATTAAAGGTGCTCATGAAACCCTGTCATTAACAGCAATAATTAAAGGTGCTCATGAAACCCTGTCATTAACTGCAATAATTAAAGGTGTTCATGAAACCCTGTCGTTAGCAGCAATAATTAAAGGTGCTCATGAAACCCTGTCATTAACAGCAATAATTAAAGGTGTTCATGAAACCCTGTCGTTAGCAGCAATAATTAAAGGTGCTCATGAAACCCTGTCATTAACAGCAATAATTAAAGGTGTTCATGAAACCATGTCGTTAGCAGCAATAATTAAAGGTGCTGATGAAACACTGTCATTAACATCAATAATGAAAGGTGCTCATGAAACCCTGTCATTAACAGAGATGAAGTACTCTAGAAGGAAAGATTAATCGTATTAACCCTATCCCCCCTCTAAAAAAAAACAATGGTAATCAACATATAGAAAATGGGGAACCTCATATGAAAAATACAGAGTATGGAACGCTATTCACCTTTGAAATACAAACTGGTGACTGAAGAAGACTAAAAGATTTCTAGTGATTCTGCGTGCGTCCTTTGAACCATAACATAAATTTCTACAGTTACCAAATATATCACAAGAAAAATAAATTCCCTCCAGCAAACAAAGTACACAAAGATCACTAAATGAAAAAAATTTGTTTTTCACTACAATTTCTTCACGGAATGACAAACGTCTCTTGAAAGTTTATTGTAAAATTCCAAACTACGGGTTGATACCCAAAGTCAATGTTTTCATCACAAAGGAAGACACTGAAATAAAACACACCATATCACTAACGTCTTTTGTTGAAACAAGACATAACAAGATATATAAAAGCAGACAAAAGTGGATAAGGGGCCACAGGTAAAATGGCAGTTTAACTTCGCTTAACCAGGAACTACATTACTTTAGCACAGATTTTACTGTGAATAAACCACGTTTACCACTTCGAAACTGATTCTTTTCGGGAAACCAATAATCTATCTACACCTAACACCTAGGTTACAAAGTAAACTGCAATTTTACCGAATTACACATACCAGCTATAACAGAAGTGTGGTTCATGTAACACTGTAAACAGAAATCATGTGAATAATCTATAAAATCTACTCTATTTTCCGTGCTTATTCTGATACTCAACAGATACTGGCATTAGACTCCATAAAGCAGACTTTCTATGATTCCACAGTTGAGTGGAAACTATACAGCCGTTTAATGCCGTAATCCTGCTAATCAGACAATTTTCTATGTCAGCATTACACAAAGATAAAAGAGCCACGGTCTCTGGAACCTGCTGAGATTCTGTATTTTTTCCCCTTCAAATTTTCCAGATTTATCATTCTTTATTTTCACTGCAGAGACCAACTGGATAGAGACAACCTTAGCCTAATCCGGATTACAAACTAAAGGGTAGGGGTGGTGGGAGGGAGTGGGGGATAATGAGCAAGTAACCTTGAAAAAAAGAGAAAGCTAAAGGAATGACTTTTGAAAGATAAAGACCTTTTACAAAACAAATTACGATGTGAAAGCAGGGCGTTTTCTCTTTGAGGCCGGGTACTATGGGTGCTCTTTTATGCAGAAGGAACCCTTTAAGGAAAAAAAAAAAACAAAAAAAAACAACGTAGGGTTTTAAAAAAGGAGAAAGCAAAAATTGGCAGATTGTGGGAATCAGGAAAACGAAAGCAAGAACTGTTGCTAATTTTTTTCCCCCAAAAATAGCAAAAGTAATTAATTACCTTCATATGAAAGGTCATTTGCTTGACAAAGAATGGGAAGCCAATCTGTACGTCAAAGGCAATACTCTACAATAACACAAGGTCTAAAGTATGACAGTTATTGAGGGCGGGGGGAGGACCTGGTTACCTGCAGTTTGCTGGCTTTTGTTTGGATATTTGGATATCCTCTCTCTCTCTCTCTCTCTCTCTCTCTCTCTTTCTCTCTCTCTCTCTCTCTCTCTCTCTCAGTCACATTATGTGTTCCCGGAAGAAATTCCCACCCATGAGAAGCAATAACTGGGACAAATAAGGCTTGCAAAGGATGTTAAACTTACAAAAAACGATAGTTGGAAGGGGCACCAATTTTAAAAACATTTACTTCATTTAATAAGACCCAAAATGGCCAAAGTATGGAAAAGGGAAAACTTAAAATACGTACAACCACACACACACAGAATCTACCCTGTATGGTAACTCCCACCAATACACTAATTTACTTGATATATATATCTAGTAATAACGTTTAACTTGATGAATACCTACACATTAAACAATGCTAAGATGATACATGACAGAAGATGAATATAATACTAGACAGGTTATACATTCCCTAGAGAACGTAGAATACATTCTTCCCCAATCAGACTAGATCATTTAACTTTCTAGTTCCAAGGTCACGCAGAAGTCACACTGATCACCAGGAGAAACTTGCTCTTCGACGCATTATGCCTGAAACGAGGAAAAATATATAAGTATAATATCTTCAAACAAGAAAAATATATAAGTAAAATGTAAACAGAGAATTTATCCCATATATCATACGACGTAGATATCACACAGCAATATTTAAATGTAATCAAAATCACATGACTCTGGACAAATTCATTTTTATGTGAAAGTTTTAAAGCAGTACAAATGATTTACGCGAGTCTTACCTCATGCGACAAGAAGAAGGAAGAGACATTTTCTTTAAATAGCCCGCCACCATTTAGGGAAAACCTTTCCGTTTTTTGTGCCCTTAATTGTATTAATATAGCAGGCCGTTCTACCTCGAGAAATTATGCGTGATTTCAGTGCGGTATAGATATGAGAAAGGTTCCTATTTAACTCGTCGATGAAAGCACCGGCGAGTATCTTTTGTTTATTTATATTATATTATAAAATCCACGTCAGAAGGTGAGTGAAAACCGGGACTTTGAACAAGTACTTTCGTAGTTTATTATACAGTCTAAAGTGTGAACTTGAAAATGTAAAATAAACTACGAAAGTACTTATTCAAAAGTCCCAGGTTTCACTCGCCTTCTGCCGTGGATTTTATAATATTCTCAAGCACGCGTCCCTTCGTGGTGCATTGATATATATATATATATATATATATATATATATATATATATATATATATATATATATATATATATATATATATATAATATGGGGTTGGTTTAGTTGACAAGTACTAAAACTTAAAAGAGTTGTGATTCCACCACCTAAGCATACAAATGGATACATGCTTCTAATGTACAACCTGTAAACTAATACATCTCCATGTACACATGCATACACACACGCACACACACACACACACACACACACACATATATATATATATATATATATATATATATATATATATATATATATATATAAAATATCGATACATTCACGTAACAGGTATCATCGCAAAATAATGACAGTTTGTGAAGAACAAATAACAATTACAAAATTAATCATAATGCACGTGGTAAAAGTGTATACCAGTCTCTTTAACACCCTGGCATACACACGGGTATATGTATGATAAAAAGGGGGGCTCCCCCTCGATTTAGCAGTTAAAGTATGAACGTTTCAGTGGAAATACATAATTACAAAATTTTCAATTACAAAGCAGAAACAGTGATTAGAAAATTAGCTCGTTAGGAAGTTCACACACACTAATAAGCTTCCCTTCAAATGACAATCAGTTGCAACCTCCACCATATAGCATAGAAGCCCAATTTCCTTACTTAAGAAAGTATATATAGCGTTCACCTATATTATGGGAATATTTAGTACATAAGAGCCAAAGCTCTAAAATAAAAAAATAAGATATATACTGATTATGAAAATGTGTTACTTGAAAGCATCACCATAAGTGAGAGAGAGAGAGAGAGAGAGAGAGAGAGAGAGAGAGAGAGAGAGAGAGAGAGGCTTTAAAATGTAAAATTACACACATATATTAATTTATACTATTGCACTGAAAATCATCATTATTATCATCATTAGAAGATGGTGATGATGATACGAGAGAGAGAGAGAGAGAGAGAGAGAGAGAGAGAGAGAGAGAGAGAGAGAGAGAGAGAGAGAGAGAGAGAGAGATTCTTTAAAATGAAGTTACACACACATATTAAGTTTAAATATATCACTTAGAAGCATCATTATCAGAGAGAGAGAGAGAGAGAGAGAGAGAGAGAGAGAGAGAGAGAGAGAGAGAGAGAGAGAGAGAGAGAGAGAGATTCTTTAAAATGAAGTTACACATATATATATTAAGTTTAAATAATTATCTAGAATCATCATTATCAGAGAGAGAGAGAGAGAGAGAGAGAGAGAGAGAGAGAGAGAGAATCTTCAGCCACTCACTGCATTCAGGGCCCAGTCATAGTGGAACGTGTAGCGGCGTCTTCCTTCTGCAGCCTCGGCCAGGGCTTTCCGCTTATTTGCATCCTCGACGCACTCCGACAGAAACCTGAAGAAGGGAGTGAGTTTGAGTCGAAGCTGAAGGGGAATCTAGTCTCATCTTAATGTGTCTCTATGGTTCTTGGAATTAATTCAGAAGTGAAGAAATTGAGCTTTGGGTTAATTTTACGTTAATCTATTCTCAACTATCAAGTGTCTCTCTGGCCTTCGGATTGATTCAGAAGTGATGAAATTGAGTTTACAGAGCGCTCTAACTGCGTATATAAAAAAAATCAATAAAGAAAAAAAAAATTACGGGTAGAAATATGGACTCTAAGTCTCTGGTCATCGAAATGATTTAGAAGCGAAGTGACTGAGTTAATTTTACGTTAAGTGTTTCGATTCCCGTGACAGATCAGAATCAATTCACAGTGTGATCTCATTGTGTGAAAACTCAGGGCAATAATGATTGTACAGTATATAAACAATAAAAAAATAAAAACTTGGGGCAATGATGATTGTACATCATATAAAAAAAATAAAAACGTAGGGTAATAATGATTGTACACTATAAACAAATAAAAAATAAAAACATAGGGTAATAATGATTTTACAATATAAAAATAAAAGCTTAGGGCAATGATAATTGTACAATGTACGAAAAATAAAAAAAAGTAAGAAAAAAGGTCTATGTAGAAATATGGACGATTCACATAGAATGTTTTCATTGTGTGACAACTTAGGGCAATAATATATAAAAAAAAAAGAGACAAGAAAAAAGTCCACTTAGAAATATGTCATGAAGGGACCATTTATACGCGTGAATATTCAATAACCACAAAAGGCGTATATTTGATCTCGCAACCAATACCAACTTATTAATGTATGTCATACAAGAACCATACATGACTATTCAGTATCCTATAAAGGTGTATATTTGATCTCGTTACCAATAACAAAGTATGTATGTGTATACGTAGTATGTATGTGTGTGTGTATGTATGTCATAAAAGAACCATACAAGACTATTCAGTACCCTATAAAGGTGTATATTTGATCTCGTTACCAATAACAAACTATGTATTTATGTACGTATGTATGTATGTGTCTGCATATATGTATGTATGTATGTGTAGGTATATATGTATGTATGTATGTCACAATGGATCCACACCAAAACCTTCGTCAGTACCCTATAAAGGTGTATATTTGATCTCGTTACCAATAACAAAGTATGTATGCATATACGTACAGCAGTATGTATGTATGCATGTAAGTATGTATGTATGTATGTATGTATGTATGTATGTCACAACGGACCCACACCCAAAACCTCCACCCACAACCGAGTCCTTACTTCATCACCAACTTCTCCGTGGAAGCGAAGTCGGAACTGAACCATTCAAAAATCGAGTTGAGGATCAGAGAGGAACCGCCGACGTTGCTGACGGCGCTCTCGCAGAAGTCCTTCATGCCGCTGTCCAGCTTGCTGCTCAGGCCCTGCACTTTGTAGTAGTTCAGCCGTGGGCAACTCTGCAAGAGGATCGGTTAGGTTAAAGTACGGTACAGAGATTGGGAACATTAACAGGAATTGGTTTTTCGTCAAGTCAGTCTCTCTTTCTCTATCTCTCCCTACCTACCTACCTACCTACCTACCTACCTATCTATCTATCTATATATAATATAATATAATGTAATATAGTATAATGTAATATAGTATATGTATACATATATATATATATACACATGCATACATACTACATACATACATATATGCACACATACATACATATATATACACACACGCACACACACACATATATATATGAAAAAATATATGAATGTATATTTTTTCATCAAAAAGCTTCTTCCCCACACCCCTCCCCTCATAGCAGGGTTGGCACTGGTGGGGTAGAGCCTTCCTATTCCTAGCAAGTCTCCGGGGATGAAGTTGCTACCCCCATGTCTTCCCTTGCCTAAACTGGATGCAGAAACCCATTCACTGCTGGGCTGACTGACAGGCGGCAGGAATGCCAGTCGTAACTTCTAATCAAGAATGCAACCAGATGTGTACCATTGAGTGACTGTGATTTAATATTTGTCTATAAAGACTGATAAGCTTTATAATATCATATGTGTATTTATCAGAATTACAAACCTACCAACAAAGCTCATAATCTGTCATTTACCCTTTAAAACAGAATAGAATATAGAATTTAGGCCAATGGCCAAGCGCTGGGACCTAAGAGGTCATTCAGCGCTGAAACGGAAATTAACAGCAAGAAGGTCTGAAAGGTGTAACAGGAAGAACACCTCGGAATTGCACTATGAAAACAATTGTAAAACAGTGTTGGAAGTCAGATGGAAGAACGAGAATATGAACGGAGGTAGAGTAAAAGGAATGAAAGAGGTTGCAGCTAGGGGCCGAAGGCACGCTGCAAAGACCTTAAGTAATGCCTACAGTACTGCATATAAAGTACCCGAGTTTCCTGTTTTCTCATACAATGTTTAAGAAAATTACTACAAAACCGGTACAATGTTCTATTGATCACGCTAACAGCAATGACCTATGACTCAGCAAGATCCAGAAGTAAGATAAAATTACTTACCATCGCACCGCAGTTGAGGGCCGAGTGGATCCTGTGATCGGGTTCAAGGACAAGTCCTAACCTGGGGTCATTCTGCTCGAACATGATCGCAGATGTGGTTGGGTGCGGGCGGTTACCTGAGACAAGGTCGTATTTTTTAATATGTTTAGTTGGTACCAGAATGGATGGAGTTCATGGAAGTTTTAATATAAACACAAACAGTAATATTCTACAGATGTGTACGAACAACAAAATTCTTAAAGTGAAACTAAGAGAGAAAAAAATAGAAAATGGATTACACTGAAGGAAAGTGTAATTTTACTTTTATATTATATTCAGCTGGATGGAGCTCATTTTAGTTTTAATATAAACACAAACAGTAATGTCCTACACATGTGCATGAACAACAAAATGCTTAAAAGTGAAACTAAGAGGAAAAACAAAAAGTGAGAAAACGGATTAAACTTAAGAGGCGCCAGAACCTCACCCCTGAGAATGCCGTGCTCAATGTCGTCCAGATGCAGCGTGTAGGGGCCAACTTTGTAGCCGTAGCGAGACCAGAACTTGGTCACGCTGATGGTGCTTCTCGGGAGGGAAGGCATGTTCAGCAGAGCGTCGATGGTCAAGATGTTATACAGGTCTTTTTTGGAGAAGGTAGGTGGTTAAGGATTTAACTCATAACTCACAGAGGCATACGGATCGGATAAATCTTACTTCAGCAGGCCCTAGTCAGTTATTATTAATCTTATAATCTCCATCAAATCTTAGATAACTGATTTATACCAAGAAAAGGAAAAATGGCAGGAGGGAAATAGATGACTTGAAAACTGTCCTATTCATGAAGGGTCAAAATATGACATTATCTTAAGCAGGCAATACCTGTCTTGAAAACTGTCCTGTTCATGAAGAGTCAAAATGTGACATTATCTCAAGTCAACTTGAAGCCCTCAAGCTCACTTTGACGTCAGTTCTGTGAATGTTTTTTTTTTCTTAATTTTACACAAAAATCGTTCTATTCCTTTCATCTACCTACTTATCTATCTATCTATCTTTGTGTACATGTACATGTACACAATTAAACACACATCAAGGTACACACACTCCAATCTAACACACAGACTTAAAGATATAAAATGACTTATTCCTCATACGCGCCAGGAAATGAATCATTACATAACCACTGGGCCAATTAATTACAACTGCTGCTCAACCCGCTTTCCTAATACTGTCGTTAACCTTGCAATTTTTTTTATACCTTAGCCAGTGACAGGACACCTGGCGCTTAGTTCCTCTTTTCATTAATTTGTATATATATTATTCTCTATGATAAGGGCAGAACGGCTGTTAGGATAAAGCTTCGTTAGCCACAAGTAGGCCTAATCTGTAAGCACTTCTTTTAAAATGTCTAGTCCAAAGAAGTCAAAGTGTTTTCATTCATGCAAATATCTATATTTATATTCTTTTCCCTTGACTGTTCTTCAAAACAGGTGCCACCATCATGCTTTCTTTCAAAGAAACCACAAGCCAATTTTCGTTAATCCGCTCTTAAGATAATTCGCAAAGTAATTCTTAAGATAATTCATCATAATGACAACATCAAACCATTACGGAACCTATGCTAATGCTCATTTCCGATCTTTAAAAATTTCTCTGGGGTAATTGGCAACAATTACGAAGCAATTCCTTCGTCTAAATTTGGCGAGTCCTTCACCCAAACCTTTCACCCGATTCTAAGGTCTTTGTTTTGCCGAGTTTCATTCCAGAGGCAACTTCGCCTTCCCAGAGATTTTGAACGCTTTTCAGCCTCGTTATCTTTCTGTGTGACTGCATGTCTATGCTTTTAATGTGGCTTGGATAATTTTGTTCCTTTCATCTCCGTCGTTACAATGAGAAAATTGCAATAATGTAAACAGGAAAATTGCGTTCTACTTGAGAATGCTCGCGTCATTACGGCGAGACAACTACTACAAACTTGCCAGCTTTAACCCTGAAATCTTTGCAGACCTTAAAATATACCATTTAATTCAAGACAAAGATGGACTTATCAGTTGTCGTGTAAATCTCTCTCTCTCTCTCTCTCTCTCTAAATACACACACACACACATATATATATATAAAATAAGATGTATACATGTTCTCAATCAAGCAGTATACATACAAATACACTCGCATGCACAGTATATCATTGAAATTTACGGCGGATGAGAATAAAGTTTACGGGGTCAACACTCCACTTTTGAAGCATATAACCCGTTTTTACTATACAATATTATAAAGAAAAGAACAATAGTCTTAGCTAACATAAAGGTTAAAATTACTTCCATTACTTGTGTGTGTGTGTGTTTTAAACGTTTTAAATAGAATATAACATTACGCGATCGCAAAAAAAAAAAAAAAAAAAAGGATACTGATGAAAAAGCTCTTCCTCTCCTCCGCCGACATCTTGCCGGGGTCAACGACCTTGAGCAGGGTACGGAAATCCTGGAAGTCCTTCGTGTAGAAAGGACTCTGTTCCAGGGCCAGGTAGGAGACCTTCTTCCCGTCCGTAGACACGAAGCTGTCCACCAGCCTGGAAAACACGAGCGCGGATCGATAATGCCAGAATTAGCCATTAATTGATTGAACTCAATAGAATACAGAGTTTAGTCCAGACGCCAAGCACTGGGACCTATGACGTCATTCAGCGCTGAAACGGAAACTGACAGTAAAAGGTTTGAAAGGCGTAACAGGAGGAAAACCTCAAAGTAGTTACACTGTGAATCAATTGTTAGGGTGGAAAGTAAGATGGAAGACAATATGAAAGGAGGTACAGTAAAAGGAACGAAAGGGGTTGCAGCTAGGGACCTAAGGAAGGCACGCTGCAAAGAACCTTAAGTAATGCCTACAGTGCACCGCATGAGGTGAACTGAAGGTTGATTTGTAACGCGGATAGGACTATAATGAGTTAATACTGGTTTTCTCTCGCTGAAGATGAAGAACTTGAGAGAACCAGACGTATGTTAATGGGATACTAAATCATTTCATTAAATCTACTGAAACCGTTCTACTGAGTATCTCTTAAACTAGCTGGGGGTTATTTTACGTACAGACGTAATTTCTGCATTCTTATTTTATTTATTTATCAATCTGTTAATTTATTTTTCTTTCCTAATAAATGGACTCCTTCTTTCTGTATTTCGTATTACCTTCTGTTATTTCTTTCAAATGAAAATCATATTTTATATAAGCTTGAATTTCAAGTCAAAGGCCCCTGTGGGATTGTTCCATATGAATAGGGTTCATTTGCTGTTTAATAATAATAATAATAATAATAATAATAATAATAATAATAATAATAATAATAATAAAACTACATTGCAATGCATGAGTGAATTATTATTACATGTTCATTGTATCTTTATAATGCTGATCTGTCATGTATTACATAATCACATTTTGAAATCAGTCACTGATAAAGGAGGAATTCGCTTTGAAATATACGAACAGAAGAAAGAGACAGCTATCCAATTTTTCAATCTAAAAATACAGTAATGTTTAACACTTGCAAACTGTCTATATTTTTGACAAATAAAAATCGTACTTACTCCTTAACTTACAAACATTAAAAGCACATATCTTTACTCATTTTGAAGTCTTCTTTGCCAAACTTTCACTTACACTCTGTGATAACTGAAAATTAAGACTTACACTTCCATAAAACTAGCCGTGACGTCAGCCACCTGCGCGGGCGTGACTGACAAGTTGGTGGGCGTTGGACTGTTGTCATTCAGTATCGTCATAGGTACGCGGTACAGACCCGCCCACGCCAGGAAGGACAAGATTTTCCCAAGCATTTTTCCCCTATTGGCGGTTCAGCTAATCTGAAAGAAAAAAAAATTATTAGTTTTGATATGAATTTACATAATTAGATTCGCATAAGCGTGCTTTCATATATATATATATATATATGTATATATATATATATGTGTATATATATATATATATATATATATATATATATATATATATATATTTATTTATTTATTATTATTTTAGTAGACGAAACCTATTCCCATGGAACAAGCACACCAAAGGCGCCACATTCAAGCTTCCAAAGAACTGGTTTCTACCTCCCACCGCAGCAGACACCCCACACTGCGGCAGTAACTGACCATTATACAGAGCCAGTGATTTTTCATCGCCCCGGGGAAGACGCGAACCCACCGCGACATCTGAGTGGCATGCCACGACACTAACCACTATACCAGCGGACCACCTAAGTACTAGAACTGTAACTGCCAAAGCTTAGAAGGTAAAAATTATAAAAATTTTCTGTTTCTTTTTTTCTTAAGTGATACATCAGGAGGAAATGGCTGGAGTATAAATTCATGTATACAGCTATGCAGCCACATACATACATACATACATACATACATACATACATGTATGCATGCGTTAATATTATGTTAAAAATATGCTATTACCTTAAGATATGTAAGCTTTCATCACTTCCAAACCCAAATAATTCAAAATAAAAGAAGAAAAAATCCACTTTTAAAAAATTCTTAAGCATTAAGAATTGAATTTTTTTAGCTAAAAAAAACGCATAAGTCGAAAAAACCACTTTGAGAAACTTGTCTAACATAAACAAAATCTATGTTAAAAACTAAAAAATTAAAACAAAAATCAATATAAAAAAGTCATAGTGTCGGCAATAGAAAGGCCTTGATACATTCATCACGGAAGCATCACTGCACTTTCGATCTCTGACGTAAATTCTACAGTATCACAAGTGCCGTCATGATACCTGAGAGAGAGAGAGAGAGAGAGAGAGAGAGAGAGAGAGAGAGAGAGAGAGAGAGAGAGAGAGAGAGAGAGGCACAATACACACGGAAAGTGGAAAGCGTGCTGGGCGAACTGGCGTAAGGTATCGTTGCGTGATGCTGTACGTCGATTTCCTAATCCTACGTAACGACAACAACAGTTTGGGTGTAACAGAGAGAGAGAGAGAGAGAGAGAGAGAGAGAGAGAGAGAGAGAGAGAGAGAGAGAGAGAGAGAGAGACACTACCTCGTGAAATGGTTTCGCACTGGTGCCGTGAACATTACCATCTATCGCCCTTCTTAAATTGATCTAGTGGTACGTAGGCATTTTGACGGATCACAGTTTGATCAAAGTTCATTCCCTCCACTCCAGTACTTCGGTACTACGATTTTTCCTCATTTAAAAGGGCGGTTCCTTCCTCCTACTAAGGAAGAAGTCCATTACTCCTGATATATTTCCCGATAAGGAAGAGATGAAGTTTTATGTCTTCCGAGTGTATGACAATATCTTCTCGTTCTTGGATACAATATTCGTCCGGTACATCAATCTCTTGTGTAGCTGACTCTCAAGAGCTCCCAAGTCAGCGTTTTGTTTTATATTTATAATCGAGAAGCCAGGTTACAGTTGTTATGTTTTGTAATAAAGCCAGGTTACAGCGTTAAGTTTTGTAATGAAAATGAAGACAGGTTACAGCTTTATATCTTGTAATTAAAAGTAAGCCAAGTTACAGCGTTATATTTTGTAATTAAAAATAAGCCAAGTTACAGCATTATATTTTGTAATTAAAAAGAATCCAGATTACAGCTTTATATTTTGTAATTAAAAAGAAGCCAAGTTACAGCGTTATGTTTTGTAATTCAAAAGGAACAGCGAGGTTGCACATCGTGTTTTGCAACGAAAAATAAGCCACGTTACTCCATAACTGAAGTCCAATCAAGACATCATGAGAGACAACGAAGTTCTGAAAGCTAAGAGTACTTACGTTTGTTTGTGTGAGTACCTACATCAGTGTGCAAATGTGTGTGTGTGATAACCAAACTTCCTCGGCACAAGTTCCCACCTTCAGGAACACATTTTCCCAAACGCCTTCCCAACACAACTGCCATGGCTTCAAGAAGCTCGACCAGCTTCCGTCATCATTAAGGGTAAGCTTGTTTTTGCTACACATCATTACCTAAACAACAATTACTGTTCTGTTACGTCACTGAACGCACCACTTGAGCATCAAAAAAAAAAAAAAAACCATGAACTATTATACTCACTATTATAGCATCTACAGAAATACCCTGCGCCATTATATAACCATTACTCCAGCATTTTTCTCTTCCTACCGGACTATTAAAACATCAGGTACTCATCAACGAGGGAAAATTAAGGATTCACAGTTGGAGTTGCAAAGTTGTTCGGCCAAGGACGGGTTGCAACAACAATTGCAGGTTGGCAGACGGTTCCCCCATTATTGCAACAACAGCCTTCAATCCCAAGAAATTATGAACTATATATTTCCCCCCCTTTTTTTTATCTGTTTCCCAAATCTGCTCCTCCCAGACAAGACAAAAGGGGGCCTTCATGACAGGTTTATATGTCTAATTTCCTTGTTTTATTTTTTTTTTTCGGGAAGAGAGGTTGTATTATCTTAGCATCGTCTGACACATACAGAACCGTATGCAGTATATTCTCAAATACGTACACAAACAAAAACGTACGTAAAGTATATACATACACATACAAATATATAATATATATATACATGTACAAAAACGTACATAAAGTATATACATACCCACATAAATATATAAATATATATATATATATATATATATATATATATATATATATATATATATATATATATATATATATATATATATATATGTATATATATACATATCTTCAAATATTATATAATATACTATACATTTATATACATGTATATATATATATATATATATATATATATATATATATATATATATATATATATATATATATATATATATACATACACATATATGTTTCAAGGCATCTTCTCGTTTATCGAACTCTGTATGCTTGCAAAGCTTGGCCTCCCCCCGCAAGCACTTCAACGACGTGAATCCGGCTAATCTTAACAAGGCCTCCCTTTAAAGCACACGCGATGGGAACCCAAGATTAGGACACAGGAGACTTATAATGCTGAATGATCCATAACTCACACAGACATTGTTCACACATATCTTTGTGAGGCTTAAATATAAAGCAAGTTCTCATTTCTTCACTGTTTTTGTTTTAGGTCTTTTCTGTTGTAATTCCTCTACCTCTTATTTCTCTCCTCTACTTCTTATTTCTCTTTCTACCTATTTTTATTCATAATCACTTTTTGCCTGCTTTATCCACCTGCCCTTATATTTCTTGCGTTTGGGCGCTTCGGTTCCTTCCTTAATGAACGCGTTACATAACCCAGAAGAAACTACGAGAGAGAGAGAGAGAGAGAGAGAGAGAGAGAGAGAGAGAGAGAGAGAGAGAGAGAGAGAGAGAGATAATGACCTTCACATCCGCAATTTTAACCCCTTTTTTTTCCAAGAACGGATTTCGAGGGTAAAAAGCATATCAAAGCCAGACTTATGTAAACCAGATATGTCAGAACAATGGATGACAATGGGATTATTTACATATAAAGACACGGAAATTATCCACAAATGTAATTAATATCATATATATATATATATATATATATATATATATATATATATATATATATATATATATTACATACTGAGAGAAACTTTAAAATCTAACAAGACACCTTTAAAGAAACTGGTCAGTGGCATATGAGAGAGAGAGAGAGAGAGAGAGAGAGAGAGAGAGAGAGAGAGAGAGAGAGAGAGAGAGAGAGAGAGCTGTATATTTTCATATTTATTAACTCCTACTTATATAGTACTGTATGTGCGCTCTTACCCAATAGACCCAATTTATTGAGTGTACCTCAATGGGAGTACCATAATATGAAGTCTAGACATGTCATTATAATGCCTCAAGTCTATCTATCTCTGTCGCCTGTCTTCTTTGCTGACGTCACATCACACTGCAGGGGCCACGTGCAACCCCATACAACATGGTAATAATAATAATAATAATAATAATAATAATAATAATAATAATAATAATAATAATAATAACAAAATGGAGAAGAGAAACTAATAATAATAATAATAATAATAATAATAATAATAATAATAATAATAATACCAAAATGGAGAAGAGAAACTAGTACTAGCAGAAGAAGTACAAGTTGTAGCAACAATTAACTTTATACAGTATTAATCTTCAAGGAACGCTCTGAAGTGAGATACGTCCTCTCTCTCTCTCTCTCTCTCTCTCTCTCTCTCTCTCTCTCTCTCTCTCTCTTTTAACCATAATTCAACGAAAACGCGCATATCTATACTTAGCTAATTCTATATAAATTTGACATTTGCTAACTACATAGCAGGCTGGGAGTGGCGTTACATCTGGCACGAGAGAGAGAGAGAGAGAGAGAGAGAGAGAGAGAGAGAGAGAGAGAGAGAGAGAGAGAGAGAAGCCGATTAATCTTCAAAGATATCATGAAAGCAGGCTGAGGTTGGCACTCTACGAATGAACAAAGGGATACAAAGCCTTTGACAAAGACGGTTCTGCTCTGCCTCAAAGCATCAATAGACGCATGCTAGTTTTCCAGAGCACTGGGTCGCATTACCCGCTTGTAATGCTTACAATGCGCTGCGCAAGGGACACTGTAGGCATTATTACTGAGCACTCAGCATGCATTCTAAGATGACCATGGTAAAAAATCATCTTTAAGGGCACCATTTTATACAGGATAGTCTATTGACCGATCAAAGCAGCATAATTTTTGCAGTGTACACCTTTCTCTATAAGGACACACCCTAAATTTAATGGAGGGTACACACACAAATATATGTGTGTATATGTATATATGCAGCAGTATTATATACATATATATACACATATATATATAAGTATGTACCACCGACAGTAAAAACTCGATTTGCTTGACTGGAAAGAGTAAAGCCTCTCCAAGGAATGAAGTCAAGAGCCTGCTCATATTGCAAAGGTCAGCGGGAAATGTAACCTGGTGTCCTTTTCTAGCCCAGACTTAGAGGAGGAAAGCAAAAAGAAGGGTATGGAGCTGAGGGGTGGGTGTGGGGTGGGGGTGGGGGTGGGGAGGTAGAGGAAAGGTCAAAGGAGAACTGAGTTTCCCAAGAGGATTGAATATCGGGTAAAAGAAGTTTCTTGGAGTGCTTTGGGAATTATCTCTCTCTCTCTCTCTCTCTCTCTCTCAAAACACAGAGGAACAGTTACAAAATTAAAATCTATAAATCCGTAGGAATATAAAACAGAGAGGTGCTATGTTAGAGAGAGAGAGAGAGAGAGAGAGAAACCTCAACGGATAAGATCGCTATCCTCATGCACTAAAAGAAAAAAGAAAAACAGAAAATCAAGAGAAAAACAAAAGAAAAACCGATAAAGACAAGTGAAAGAGAGAGAGA
Organism: Macrobrachium rosenbergii; assembly: GCF_040412425.1. NCBI lineage: Eukaryota > Metazoa > Arthropoda > Malacostraca > Decapoda > Palaemonidae > Macrobrachium > Macrobrachium rosenbergii. Next base: position 41,865,446 of record NC_089767.1, on the reverse strand, counting down.
GAGAGAGAGAGAGAGAGAGAGAGAGAGAGAGAGAGAGAGAGAGACAACCCTCAACGGATAAAGATTGCTATCTTCATGTACTAAAAGAAAAAATAAACACAGAAAACAAAGAAAAGCCGATAAAGAGAGAGAGAGAGAGAGAGAGAGAGAGAGAGAGAGAGAGAGAGAGGCGCGAAATACAAGTTCGTGACGGCGTCGTTGATTCGTAATGAAAATCACCTTCTGGCGCACGAAACGGCGGCACGATTCCTCCACGTGGTGCAGCTGAACGTACGATTAAAAACATAAAGTACAGCTATCACAGACTTTATAAAGTTCAGTGCTTTATGGGCCACATCAACAGTAACTATCACAGACTTTGTAAAGCTCAGTGCTTTACGGGTCACATCAACAGGCAACTATCGCAGAGTTTATATAAAGCTCTGTACTTTACGGGTCATACCAATAAACATACGTAAAAATGTATAAAGCTAGTAAAAACATCTTTAATCAGGCAAAGAGGACCTCCTTTATTTCTCAGCTTTATAACAGTTTATAAAGCTCAGTACTCCTTGAGTAATAATATGTACAAATATGTTTAAAAAAGGTAAGTGGACATCTTGAAAATGAAACGGCACCCTATACGTTTCTCTTTTTATAAAAGTCAAATGCAAACAATAATGGAATTACTGTGTTCTTTCAGAAAGTGCCAATGGAAGGGTACAAATTGTTCAAAAGACAACCTACACGTCTCTTTTATAAAACATTCAAATGCATACAATAAATGAATTAATGCGCTGTCTATGAAAGTGTCTATGGAAGGATCCAAATCGTAAACTGAAAAAACAAGTAAAAAATGCGCTTAAGTTTCTTACTTCGGCGTAATCGAGTTTTCTCTACAGCCGCTGCAGCATATAATCGAGGCCACCGAAAATGGATCTATCTTTCGGTGGTCTCGGTATAATGCTGTATGAGCCGCGGCCCATGAAACTTTAACCACGACCCGGTGGGGGCCTATCCTATATAGTTACCAGAAGCACTATTATGGCTAACTTTAACCTCAAATCAAATAAAAACTACTAAGGCTAGAAGGCTGCAATTTGGTATGTTTGATGATTGGAGGGTGGACGATCAGCATAATAATTTGCAGCCCTCTAGCCTCAGTAATTTTTAAGATCTTAGGGCGGACAGAAAAAGTGCGGACAAAAAAAAAGTGCGGATGGACAGACAAAGCCGGCACAGTAGTTCCCTTTTACAGAAAACTAAAAAGAGAATTTGCAGAGAACAAAATTCCGATAAGGAGAAATTCCAAGAAAAGAAGTGAAATCTGACAAGGCAAAATTCTCCCACGAAAGAGAAATTCTAAGAAAAGAAATATCCTAGAAGGAACAAAAACGTGGAAAGCAGAAGAATAAAAAAAAAAATAACAATACACGATTTCTTGCAACTAAGGAACAAAGGTCAGTTCCTACGGGGTCTTGTGACGTCATGCACCCACGAACATCACCAAGACTGGCCCATGTTGTCATTTGTGATGAGATCTTTTTCTAACGTAAACAGACAATTTTCTTACTTTAGCGCCGTGGTTCTTAACCAGGGGTCCTCGCACCCCTAGGGGGTGCGAAGCCGGTTCCTAAGGGGTGCGAGGATGCCTATGAATAATTAAAGCAAAATATATTTTTATATACGCATGTTACCTTTTTCTGCCAAAAAATATAAATAAAATAAAATAATTAATAATTAATAATAATAATAATAATAATAATAATAATAATAATAATAATAATTATTATTATTATTATTATTATTATTTTTTTTGCTAAAGTAGTGCTCTGAGCTATAGATAAACCTACACCTTCTTTTGTTATTAATACTCATCATATCAACTTTGTATTTTAGCTTTTTTTTTATTTCAGCAATTCAGGCGGTGCGAGAACTGACTGCTGATTTGAAAGGGGTGCACACATTGAAAAAGATTAAGAACCACTGCTTTAGACGATTTGTTTATATGTATTTTGATGACTACTTTTATCAGCTCAAACGACATACTTCAAGGACAGTTAGTTTCTAGTAGAAATGGATATCAAACGGTAGTTTTAAAAGCAATATGATTTCAAAGGAAAAATCTGGTTTCTGGAATCCTTAATACAATAAGACGAACTGATTCTGAACGGAAAATCTGATTCCTGGAATGCTGAAAGCAATGAGTAAATCCCATTCAAAATGAAATATGGTTCCTGGAATCCTTGATGCCATAGGCAAATCTCATTTTGAATGGGAAATCTGGTTCCTGGAATCCTAACAGCATTAAACAACCTGATTCTCAATGCAAAGCCTGGTTCCTTGGAATCCTTGAAGCAATACACCAATCTGATTCTAAATAGAAAATCTGGTTCCTGGAATCCTTGAAGCAATAAACCAATCTGATTCTAAAGCAAATATCTGTTCCTGGAATCCTAAAAACAACAAACCAATCTGATTCTAAATGGATAATCTAGTTCCTGAAATCCTTGAAGCAATAGGCCAATCTGATTCTAAATGGAAAACCTGATTCTTGGAATCCTTAAAACATTCAACCACCGTGATTCTACACGGAAATTATGGTTCCTGGAATCCTCTGAGCAATAAACCAGTTAGATTCTAAATGGAAATTATGGTTCATGGAATCCTTAGAGCAATAAACCAATCTGATTCCAAATGCAAAATCTGGTTTCTGGAATAGGTTATAAAACAATATTAAGAAAAATTAGTCTGGCCTTCAATATACTGATTTATTATATATCAGTTTCTTGGGGTCGAATTGCAGGGCACTCTCCTAAATCCTTTCCGGCACAAAGTTGCCAACCTCTGGCTGCAAGATGACGAACATACCTGACTTCATTCTTGCAAGTTTCAAAGAAGTGCCTGACAATGTGTCCGTGTGACATCACGTCAAAAGTGCGCAGTGAAGAATGAGGAAGGGCCGTGAGGTGCAGTTTCCTAATGGACAAGGAAGAAGAAGAAGATGAAGAAGAAGAGAATATAAATGAATTACAAAAACTGGAAGAAAGAGCTGAATTATGGGCATACGTGAGCCCATTAAACATGCGCAACAAACATCCAAAAATAAGTGAGGTGGGAAGGTCCCACCTCAAAGCATTATGAAACATGGCTTATCAGAGAGAGAGAGAGAGAGAGAGAGAGAGAGAGAGAGAGAGAGAGAGAGAGAGAGAGAGAGAGAGAGAGAGATTATATAAATAATTGACAAATACATCACGATAGTCTTCTTTTTTTTGGTAAGGTAAGATTCGATACACATCGCTGACTTTATCATCATCACTCGGTTTGATCACACCGGGAGTTCATCTAAAGGGGAGTGAAACCTTGCACCAACAAGTCTTTCTCTTATTTCACTTTCACCCTTTTAGGCGTTTTAATTCTTTCTTTGTTCATGATTGTATGAATTGTATGTGTGTGTGTGTGTGTGTGTGTGTGTGTGTGTGTGTGTGTTTGTTCACAACATTTTGTACTATCGTCTTACATAACACAATATAACTTATCAAGCCTGGTAGAAACTCATTACATAACATGCACAAAAACACTACTTCTAGTTAATGTGTTTACCACAACCCTCAACAACAACAATAATTACCCAAAAGAGAAGAAGAAGAAGAAGAAGAAGAAGAAGAAGAAGAAGAAGAAGAAGAAGAAGAAGAAACGAAAAGAAAAAGGTGAAGTAAATGGGACAAGTACCATCAATCAAGTCTCCCGTATTACGACTTCCCGCCCTCTCGATGGGGTCGCGAGGGGCCAGGACGTGACGTCACCAACACCGCCACGTCTTTAAATAAGTGGAAATGTCACACGGGGGCAGCTCTCTTCCACTTCTCTTCCTCAGTTGACTGGAAGGGGGGATGGGGGGGAGGGACCCCTCTTCCTCAGTTCACTGGGAATGGTGGGTGGGGGAGGTAAATGACTAATTTTTTGGAATGATGGATGCTCTTGCACTAGAACCGACCGAGATACCGTAGGGGGAGCGTGTGGTGCCCTGAGTAATTGGTGCCAGTATCCTTTATTTGGGGAGTGATACATGGAAATGCCGTAGTATCGTTCTTTTTATATTCAACAAATTGGTGAATGACTGGTGTATTCCTTGTGGGTCACCCACAACGAATAATTGGGTAAACAGTTCATTTTTCCAACGCAACCATTATACAATTTAAGTACCATCATACATACTGGGTGCAAATTTTGCTATTTAAACCAGTGTCAGTGTTCCACCTTCAAGTACAAAACTCATACTCCCAAACTAGAATTACAGTGGAGTCAGATTTATAGAAAAAAATATCGGTTGTCAGAATGACAGGAAATATTTGCATGGCCCTAAGTTGCATGCCAATTTCAGGAATTGGCATACTCTACCCATAGGATGATATGCGTGCGTGTGTGTCTTTGTGTCAAGCTGTCTCACTATTTCAAAAAGAAAAATCAAGCACATGAAAAGAAAGTCCACTATACGCAAACAACGTGCATATGTATATTTATATATATTCGTGTATATAAATATATATATATATATATATATATATATATATATATATACACAATATATATATATACAATATATATATATATATATATATATATATATATATATATATATATATATATATATATATATATATATATATATATATATATATAAAGTACCCTACATGAAGTATAAACAACACGGTGCAAACGCCACTGACAAAAACAGCAAATACACAGGCCATTTGGAACAAAACATGAGGTGAATAAAACCTGAGGGTAGATGGAGAGCTCGCTCAAGCGCGAAAGTGACCTGTGGTTTAAATGGATATACTCAGCACTGATGACGTCACGGCGTTTGCCAGGATCTGTGCAAAAGACCCGACGCTTCTGCAACCCCTACGATCATTCAGTACTCGGAGGAAAAGGCTGCAAGTTTGGTAAAAGGATGCTGACGTCATTCGCTAGATGTGAAAACGACCACAACAAAGTGGAAGCAACAGTGCGCTTCGCTACGTGAGAAAATGTCTGACAAGGGTGATTTTTGGATGTGCCATCTTCAGCATCGAGGGAAAGTTCGACTGACTGACAGTAGAGAAAAGAGATAAATTCTCGCAAGCTTAATATAAAAGAGAGACAGAGAGAGAGAGAAAGTCTTAATGGTTCTCATGACACAATACTCAGTAAGTTCTTCAGCTCCTCTTAGAGCGTAACTTTCACGAGTAAAGAAGTTTGCACATAGTACGTGTGAACCTTTCGAAGTCTAATATTTTAAAAGCTTGTAGAACTTGTTAAAAATAGGAGGTAACACCAGTTATTCTCACGTTTAATAGAAATACAAATAATAATTTATGTTAGATCTTACAACGACAACCGTCCTTAGTTTGATAAGCGGACATTCCCCGTAAGGGGTTAGTGCCGTCAGTGCACCTCATGTGGTGCACTGTAGGGGTTACTTAAGGTTCTTTGCAGCGCGCCTTCCTTCGGTCCCTAGCTGCAACCCCTTTCGTTCCTTTTACTGTACCTCCTTTCATATTCTCTTTCTTCCATCTTACTCTCCACCCTCTCCTTACAATTGATTCATACTGCAACTGCTTTGAGGTTTTCCTCCTGTTACACCTTTCAAACCTTTCAACTGTAAATTTCAGTTTCAGCGCTGAATGCCCTCACAGGTCCCAGGGCCTGGCCTTTGGCCTAAATTCTATATATTCAATTCAATCCGATAAGCAGACATTAGGCTTTTAGGAATTCTTGAGAGAGAGAGAGAGAGAGAGAGAGAGAGAGAGAGAGAGAGAGAGAGAGAGAGAGAGAGAGAGAGAGAGATAGTATTAGTATTAGTAGTATTAGCAGTATCAGCCCAAAGGTACACTTAGTTCAATTTTAAATGCAAAAATATAAAAAGGCTAGATCGAACTTTATCCGTTGGAAAGGCTGCACGTTCGCACAAAATCAATATTGTAAAAATCTTGAAGCGTCGAATATCCATTAAAAAAATGGATTACTTAGCTATTGTGCACTAGACGTGTACCCTTCCTCTCAGTCTGATGACGCTTCTCATCAACACAAGACATATATTTCCGTGAATGCATAGAATTAGCAGCCACGTGACGTCCCTTTAATGCTGTATGAAACTCTCAGCCACGGCCCTCCAAACTGGCATGTTGATCATCCACCCTCCAATCATCAAACATACCAAATTGCAGCCCTCTAGCCTTAGTAGTTTTTATTTTATGTAAGGTTAAAGCTAGCCATGATCGTGCGTCCGGCACCTACAATGGCCCCACACCCACGATCATGGCTAACTTTAACCTTATATAAAATAAAAACTACTGAGGCTAGAGGGCTGCAATTTGGTATGTTTGATGATTGCAGGGTGGATGATCAACATACCAATATGCAGCCCTCTAGCCTCAGTAGTTTTTAAGATCTGAGGGCAGACGGAATCGTTTTCTTTTACAGAAAACTAATGTGCCATTATTTCACAACACACACAGATTAAAGCGACAGGGTGATATCACAGGGACACTCTAAAGATAATAGCAAGAGCTATTTAGTAGAAAGTTCACCTGTAAATATGCGAATATAACAAGACTGAAATAGAAACAAATTTCACTTAATGGGTCTCTTCGCTCTGTAATTCTTATCATTATAAAATGTACCGTGTTAACAGCTCAGCTGTGCTGTACATGTAAGATGAAAAGAGAGCAGTTGAGAGAAGCACTTTTGAGTTCGCTAAGCTGTTATTACAGCTCTTAAGAAAAATACGGAGATAAGAATGATACCAGGGTTTGGAAAATATACAGTACAAAATTGTTATGGAAAGAAGAATAGAATAGAATACTGAACTTAGGCCAGAGACCAAGCGCTGGGACCTATGAAGTCATTCTGCTCTGAAACGGAAACTGACAATAAAAAGGTTTGAAAGGTGTAACAGGAGGAAAACCTCAAAGCAGTTGCAGTATGAACCAATTGTCAACAGAGGTTGGAGAGTAAGATAGAAGAAGGGAAGATGAATGGAGATACATTAAAAGGAACGAAAGGGGTTGCAGCCAGGGGCCGAAGGGACGCTGCAAAGAACCCTGAGTGATGCCTACAGTGCACCGCATGAGGTGAACTGACGACACTACCCCCCAATGGGGTTTATGTAAATAAGAATTAGGAAGATGTATCAATAACCTATAGACATTTAAAGGAATAGCATTTCAAGGAATAACGGATGGGTGAGAGCGCCATACATCAACATCAAGGACGGTTGGTACATAAACAAAAAGATTATGTAATAGTGACTTATATTACAGGCTGCAAGGGTACAGCACAACTCCAGGAAAATACAGAATAATGCAAGAGAGGCAAGGACATTAGCAGACACATAAATGCAACGTAGATTAATATAAATTATCCGTTTGACAATGCAGGATGGTAACGAAGGATGAAATTGACGGTGCAGGATGATATCGAAGGATGAAATTGACGATGCAGGATGATATAGAAGGATGAAATTTAATATAGAAGGATGAAATTTAAAGAAATTTAACTAAGCAAATCTTAGTGTATATCATTTTACTAGTATGCTGATTTTTCAAAATCTACTTACCAATTTATTGGCTCAAAAATATATAATAAAAATAAGGAATTATGAAATATACTTAAAACAAGTCTAATGGATAGGAGTATAAAATTTAGGCCAAAACCCCTAGCGCTGGGACCTATGAGGTCATTCAGTGCCGAAATCAAAACTGAGAGTAGAAAGGTTTGACAGGTGTAACAGGAGATAAATCTCGCAGTTGCGCTACGAAACAATTGTTAGAGAGGGTGGACAGCAAAATGGAAGAGAGAGAATATGAATGGAGGTACAGGAAGAGGAATGAAAGGGGTTGCAGCTAGGGGCCGAAGGGACGCAACAAAGAGCCTTAGGTAATGCCTACAGTCCACCGCGTGAGGTGCACTGACGTTTAGTGAATTGAGGGTTAATAAGGATAATCTGAAGTCGGAGTTCACTTAGCATTTACATGAATAACTCGTATGTGAATTAACGGTTGGAATATTAAATAAACAAACTTCAGAGGTGATAATAACACTAATTTTTATAATAATAATAATTGAAAAAATAATACCCTCAATTGTGTGCAAATAATGAAGTACAGTGATCTCAGCTCAAAAATAATCCATCTGGATGCTTTAGAATGTTCTCAGCTATAAAACTTTCTTATCATATCTTTGTTACATTATAAATACACAATTTTGGGGTTTAGATCTCCAAGGAGTCTTCAGGTTATAGTAAAGATTTCTCCAACAACAAATACAAGCATATACAAAATCTAAAAAAATTCAAACAAAAAAAAACAACGAAAAATTTGCAATTAAATACACTCCAACAAAAAAACTACATCCAATATAATTTACAAAAAAAATTCATAAGAAAAAAGCCAACAAAAAAACCTGCAATTAAATACACCAAAAAAAACAGTACATCCAATATAATTTACAAACAAAATTCTTATGAAAAAAACCAACAAAAAAGCCTGCAATTAAATACACCAAAAAAAAGCACATCCAATATAATTTACAAAAAAATTCATATGAAAAAACCAAAAACAAAATAACCCTGCAATTAAATACAACAAAAAAAAGCACATCCAATATAATTTACAAAAAAATTCATATGAAAAAAGCCAACGAAAAAAACCTCCAATTAAATGCACTCCAACAAAAAAAAAAAAAACAAAATAGCACATCAAATAAAATTTACAACTAGAAAGTAAAACCAACAACACGGGAAGAGGAAATGATGGGTAGAATGACCAATGAAATAACTAGGACTTCGAGAGAGAGAGAGAGAGAGAGAGAGAGAGAGAGAGAGAGAGAGAGAGAGAGAGAGAGAGAAGGCCCGGCCCGTCCGGATGCCAAAGTTGGTCCTGTTTGGTATCTTTGTTTATTACAGTACTTCATGACGGTGAGGCCCGAAGGGTTGGCATAAGGATTATGTAGGAATATGTGATATTCTAAGCTCTGTGAGATAAGGTGTTTACTTATCAAGTTCGTGACAGGTAAACTGATTGACAACATACGCAATATAATAATAATAATAACGAAAAAAACTCTAAAAACTATTTTTTTAATAAATAATACAGGAACGTGTGATATCTATTTTAAGCTCTGTGAAACGCCAGGTATTGTATTTTTATAAAAGTTCGTATCAACTAAATTCATAACATACACAATAATAATAACGAAAAAAAAAACAATTTTTAAAGCTATTTCCTAACAAATAACCGTTCTTTTACTGGTCTTTATACTCGAGCAGTGTGTATAATAACAGTAATAATAACATCTTTAATAACAACATAATACCCAGACACCACAAAATAAAAAGAATACTTAGACGTGCAAAAATAATTAAACACGAATATAAAAATTAATAAGCAAACAGTTCATCATGAGCATTAATTGATTTTTATCATCAGATTAATTAAATCTTATTACCAGATGTAAACCTTCAATTTATCCCATTACGATCTCGTACGTATATCAAGGGCATTCAAGACAAACAAAAGATAACAAAAGTGTATTTAGCACTGTCAGTATGAAAAGGTATGAATCCTTATACCCTAAAGTCCCAATTACTGCCTAGGGAGTCATACTTGTATGTTCCATGAAAATATAAATAATAAAAAAATACTTATAGTATGTAATCAAACTTATCAAATACACTTCAGAAATTAAGTTTAATAAAAATCAAAGCATAATAAATCACTCTGGTACTGGCTGGGTTGAACTCATTTTGAGAATCTTTAATAATAGACAAACGAAAATTCAACCCTACCTTCAGGCGTTTCTCGCGTCGAACACCCGGAATATAAGGCCAAAACAAGTTTCTCACTGGTGAAAGCCAACGGGAAGGAGGTGCCACGAAGCGCAAGCAAATGCTGCCCGATATATTTAACCTCCAGTCGAGAAAACGGAGAGAAATCACACACACAAAAAACAAGAAGAAGAATGGAACTTGTAGGAAAGCGCAGTTCTGTGCGATGCGTCTCTTCACTGGGAATCTATCGGTGAAAAACTGACACACGATTTAAAAAAACAAAACAAAAAAAAGGCAACTCGGTTGATGCGGCGTCAGCGGCAGTTAAACTTGGGAAGGAGAGAGAGCGCGAGGTTCCCAACCTGTTCTCTCTCCGATGGTCGGAGAGAAAATGAGCCGTGGTAACTGGCGTCTCTCCCATATATAATGCCTCGCTGGAAAAAAATAAATAAGACGAGCATGAGCCATGATACGCATTTTTTTTTTTTGTTCTTCCTTATTTTTTGCATGCTGGCTGACGTGAGAATCAACATTCATTCCTTGTTTTGTATATCTATTGTGAGATAATTTTTATAGTAAAAAATATATTATATATTGGTTTGTATTTTTTTTTACAAGGAAGAAATCTAGTCTTCAGGGAAGCTGTTCAAACGGCTTTCTGCAAGGCAAAACTCTCTCGTCTCTCTTTCTCTCTTTTCTTCTAAATGGAATGGAATAGAATGGAATGGAATGGAATATAGAGTTTAGGCCAGAGGCCAAGCATTGGGACCTACGAGGTCATTCAGCGCTGGAAAGGAAATTGAGAGTAGGTAGGTTGGGAAGGTGTAACAGGAGGAAATCCTGGCAGTTGCATTATGAAATGATTGTTAGGAGAGGGTGGATAGCAAGATGGAAGAAAGAGAATATGAATAGAGGTACAGTAAAAAGAATGAAAGGGGTTGCAGCTAGGGGCCGAAGGGACGCTGCAAAGAACCTTTAGTAATGCCTACAGTGCACCTAGGGGCTCGTTTCTTCGAAAATTGAAACCTTTTTTGCCTCGACCAGGAAAACTAATCTACCAAACTTCGAAGACACACAGCACATTTGTACGAAAACTTCTCCAAACTGTACCCAAGGCGGCTAAGGCAATCAATAAGGACTGGTTTAAAGAATGTACGTCAGTCTGCTAAGGGAATAATATTGGTATATGAATTATTTACTGTTTCTGTAAGGATGCAATATGCTTTTAATCGTGCAACTTGTAACAACAGAACTTTTAACTGGATATATTCATACATGTTTTGTATTTCATGTTGGTGAATGAAGCCATTCCTCTCACAAATCGGAGCACAAGGTTAATGTATGCAAAGATCCTGCGTGCCAACCTTCATGAACAAGATGCCCATTCAAAGATAATATTTTGCTAGCGTAGAGGCAGAAAAAAGCCACTTTTTACAGTGGTAGTACCCTTCAATGTAATATGAAAACAAAAAAGCTACCTACAGCCATAAAGCTACGTCAACCAGACCTTACCCTGAAACAGTTTTAGAAATTCTGCATTGAGCACTATTTTGCTATCGTAGGATAAAAATTTTTTTACTGTTGTAGTACCCTTCAATGTAGTTCTGAAAAATAGACTACCTACAGTCATAAAGCTACGCCGACCAGACCCTAACCTAAAACAGTTCTAGAAGTTCTGCATTGAGCACTGTTTTGCTAGCGTAGAAAAAAGCCATTTTTTACAGTGGTAGTACCCTTTGCAATATATTCTTAAAAAAAATACCCACAGTCATAAAGCTGCCCCAACCAGACCTTACCCCCGAGACAGTCGTAGAAATTCTGCATTGAACACTATTTTGCTAGCGTAGAATAAAAAAGACACTTATTACAGTGGTAGTACCCTTTGCAATGTAGTTCTAAAAAAAAAATACCCACAATCATATAGCTACGCCAACCAGACCTTACCCCTGAACCAGTTCTAGAAATTCTGCATTGAACATCACACCACTGTCGCTTATGATGGTTACAGGAAACCCAAAATATTTCGAGTAGTTTTCAAAATCTTCCGGACAAAGATGAAACGAACTGAACGCAGCTGAGTGATAGTTTCTGAAAACCGTGCGCAGTGACTCTTCTTCTTCTGGCTTAATGTGCGAGTGTCAGATTCCATGAACGAGATGCTCATTCTGAAGTATATATGTATGAGGCCCTTATAAAAGTGCTGAGAGAGAGGGAGAGAAAAAAAAGGGCAGTGGCACTCATGCCCGTGGGTAGGAAATGATGAAAATGAATGCAGCTTTTGTACAGCCAGTCATAAAAAAAGGCATGAAATGGTTATTTTAATTCCACTTGTTGTCACGCTATGCTGGGGTGGCATGCGTTTCCTTGCATCTACACAAACACACATACCCACACACACACACACACACACACACATATATATATATATATATATATATATATATATATATATATATATATATATATGTATATATATATATATATATATATATATATATATATAACGTATATATATATATATATATATATATATATATATATATGTATATACATATATTTATATATATACATATATATAATTATATTTATGTATATTTATATAATTTATACACATATATATATACACATACACATACATTATATATATATATATATATATATATATATATATATATATATATATATATATATATATATATATATATATACATATATATTATAATATAAATACATAAAGGGAGAGAGAGAGAGAGAGAGAGAGAGAGAGAGAGAGAGAGAGAGAGAGAGAGAGAGAGAGAGAGAGAGAGCAGAAAAAAAAAGCAATGCACACAGCAGGTAATCTCTATACAATTAAGACGACATAATCCCTTTCACCACGTCTCACATCGCACCCTGTCATTAACGGTACCACAACAGCGGAAATCCTTCATTATCCTTCTGTCCTTCCATCTACTTGCTTCAGTAACGCTTCGTCATCAGAGGAAGTCACTGAGAGGAACTCGGTCTGAATGTGCCATTCTCCTGACTGAATCTTTTATTGCCTTATCAATAGTATTATCGGAGAAGCAAATCCACAGTTATGTATATGTACATAAACTGGTTTATCTTTAAATATATGTGCGTATACATAACTGAGGATTTGATTCTCCATTTTAAGACTCATGCTACTATAGTATTTATTATTGTTATTATTATTATTATTATTATTATTATTATTATTATTATTATTCAGTAGATGAAACCTATTCTTATGGAACAAGCCCACCAAAGGGACCACTGACTTGAAATTCAAACTTCCAAAGAATATTAAGGTGTTCATTAGGAAGAAGCAAGAGGAAGTAAAGGCAAATAGAGAGAAAAAAAAGAGATAGCACTTATTGAAGAAAAAAAATTAACAAATAGATAAAAATGTATTAAAATGCAAGAATTGTATTAGGGTAGCAATGCATTGCATTTTCGCTTGAACTTCTGAAGTTCCAACTTCACGATATCCACTGGGAGGCTATTCCACAGTCCGACGGTGTGAGGAATAAGGAATAAAGGCAAAAAGTAACAAAAGCCAATAACAGCAACGGCAAAAATTATGGACAACAACAAAACGAATAAAAGTTTCTCATTCCATCGAATTTCTACGAAACAAAAGTCGCAAACTTCGGACATGAGGTATGAGGCAAATTTCTCAAAAGCAGCCAACGCAAAAACCATAACATTGATGAGACGAATATTAAAGTTTCTCATTCCATCGATTTTCTAAATTCTAAGAAACAAAAGTTGACAACTTTCGACATCAGGAATGATACAAACCTCTCCTTGGCATGAAATATAAATGCGGCTCTTGATAATAACCAAATATTGGGTTGTTGACCCCTTGAGAGAGGAAATGCTTTCTAAACGCCTCCGAAGTCTGATGCGAGGCTAAGAGCAGACACTACCTATGTTCACACTGTGCTATGGATAACAATAGCAGCATCGCCTTAGTGCGTGATGTGACTCAAAAAAGAGGCTAAGTACAGTACATTTAGTTTGTGGCTCTGTACTCTTGATCATATTTCCAGGAACGGAACAAGAACATGACAAAGTCTTTAGTAGGTTTTGAACGCTAGGTTTTGAACGCTAGGTTTTGAACGCAAGTGGATATAATAATAGAGATTAACATCAGTGATGGATAAGTTAAGAACTTCATCATGTTATGTTCTGCATCTACTCTTTTTTTTTATGTATTGTTATATTTGGTGTGTCAGGGTGCAAACATCTCCCTCAGACGGTCGTTGTAAAGTTAGCTTTCATGCTAGGATACTATTTCTTTTTATTTTTTGCCATTTTAAAACTAAATAGAAATCATTTATCAGAGTATTTTCAATAACAAACAAGTAAAAAAATGCGCTGAAGTTTCTTCGGCGCAATCGAGTTTTCTGTACATCGTATAACCAAGGTCACCGAAAATAGATCTATCGTTCGGTGTTCTCGGTATAATACTGTATGAGCCGCGGCCCATGAAACTTTATCCATGGCCCGGTGGTGGCCTATCCTATATCGTTGCCAGAAGTGCGATTATGGCTAACTTTAACCTTAAATAAATTAAAAAGTACTGAGGCTAGAGGGCTGCAATTTGGTATGTTTGATGATTGAAGGGTGGATGATCAACATGCCAATTTGCAGCCCTCTAGCCTCAGTAGTTTTTAAGATCTAAATGGCGGACAGACAAAGCCGGCACAATGGTTGTCTTTTCAGAAAACTAAAAATATAAGCAGAAAGTACAAGTAGTAGAGATGTACATATTTCTTTGTGCAGTGAGGTACAGCACATTGTTATGTACCCAAGCCATTAAGCAGCAACGCAATTATAATCAAAATCAATTTAACCTATTTTATGGGTAATTGTTCTTAGACATACCACTGATCTAACACAAAGGATAATTTCTGCATTGACCCAGTTTCCTACTTACATTTATTAACATTCAGGAAGTACTGAACTTGAACAATTAATGTAAATAATGTGCTTAAACAACGACAGATACGATTCAATTGCAAAATCATTCATATTTTGTCATCATTTTTGACGGCATGGCAACGCCAATAAAAAAAATAATAATAATAATAATAATAATAATAATAATAATAATAATAATAATAATAATAATAATAATAATAATAATAATGCCAGGAGAAATAAAAAATTAAAACTTTTCTCTCTCTCTCTCTCACTAACATTTATGTCTCCTCAAAAACTGTTTTCTCTCTCTCTCTCTCTCTCTCTCTCTCTCTCTCTCTCTCTCTCTCTCTCTCTCTCCCACATTATCAATCATTCATCTCTCTCTCTCTCTCTCTCATTCTGAATCATTCACTTCTCTCTCTCTCACTAACATATATGTCTCCTCAAAAACTGTGTTCTCTCTCTCTCTCTCTCTATCCTGACGAAGCACAGGAACAATTCCACCACACAGCTGCTGCTGCAATAGAGGAAGCTCCAGGGACACGGCATGAAGACATTCTCATGCAATGTCGCTGCCGTAGTCATGCAACGCCAGATCAACCCTCAGAAGCGTTTCGTTCACAAACGATTGCATGAAATCAGATGATTTCATGGTTGCACCAGAGAGAGAGAGAGAGAGAGAGAGAGAGAGAGAGAGAGAGAGAGAGAGAGAGAGAGAGAGAGAGAGAGTTCAAAACATATTTCTCTACTCTTCTACTTTTCCGTAATACAAATATCCTCAACGGATACGAAATCTGACTGAGAGAGAGAGAGAGAGAGAGAGAGAGAGAGAGAGAGAGAGAGAGAGAGAGAGAGGTCGATCTACTACATGAACAACCTTATTATTCCAAGTCGTTCTTCTCCCTAACCTTTAATGCAACTGTCACATTCATACTTTAACAGGTTCGGGTTAGGCCAATCGGTAGCTAGTTTCATCTGGTCCTTGAATCTGTTCCCAATGTGTAACAGGTTACCTAACAGTACTGCGAGAGAGAGAGAGAGAGAGAGAGAGAGAGAGAGAGAGAGAGAGAGAGAGAGAGAGAGAGAGAGAGAGAGAGAGATCACTTAATGAATACTTATGAAACTTCCTGTTTTCCAAGGATGCTTATTTCAACTCAGTGGTTCTTTTCAAACTTATTCAGTTGCAAAACTTTGTTGCAAAAGAGGCCTGAAAAATTAATGTAATTCATAGTATGGTTATTCAGTGTGAGTTTGTGTACGTATTATTAATCTGGTTATGTAAGCTTTTTATAATGCTGTGACGTTACTTGAATTTTTTATTCTCAGGTTTTTTTTTTTTTTTCAATGTTCCTAAGATCGTCTTCACAATGTATTTATGTCAATATGTCCCACCTAAAATTCTTATGCAATATATTAAAACAATTATCTGTGGTGCATCACTATATTGTGATCGGATATAATGAGCAAAAAGCCACAATAATGTGAACGAGAGACTGTATTTTATCCTTTTTGTATTTTGGAAAAATAC
Source organism: Macrobrachium rosenbergii (assembly GCF_040412425.1). NCBI lineage: Eukaryota > Metazoa > Arthropoda > Malacostraca > Decapoda > Palaemonidae > Macrobrachium > Macrobrachium rosenbergii. The sequence continues at coordinate 41,849,193 of NC_089767.1, read as the reverse complement.
AGTCTCTCATTTACATTATGGTGTCTTTTTACTCATTAACACAATTGCTATTTTTTATATATATTTTTTTGAGAATAATTTTCTACGCTCTTTTTCCTATGTAAGTTACTTAACCTATCCCTATTCTTTATCTTTTTTTGTACAAGAATATTCTTTATCTTTTTTTGTCCAAGAATAATCTTATACGTTCCCTCGACTGTAAGTTTTCCATCCTTACAGAATTATTTCCCTAACTACTGGGTGGTGTCCTGATATTATATTCATATAGTGCACGAAAAAGCCTAAACACCTACCTTACACTCCAGGACACCTGATCTAAAATCAGAACACAGTCAATTTTTTTTTTTTTGTGCCAAGCCTTCCTTGTACGCAGTGGTCAGAGCCAAGATCTAAAGATACAGGGTAGAACGAACATTTATTCGCCCATCTGGGAACGTAAACAACACTGCTCTGTCAATTAATTTTCTTTTACAAACCTAACCTCCTTTCCTTTTTTTTTTTATATGAAGGGAACGGAGACTGCAGATATTAAAAGTTGTTAAAACTAAGGCTTGTTTTACCGGAGTTCGGTTTTTACAATGCTGTGTTTTACGGCTGTGAGATTCTCCTAAATCGCCCATTTCACTGATGGTTGCCAATTTTGCCTTTAGACCGTACCACAAGGACACCTTTTCAAGTATCTTGCGCATTGTGTCGCTAAAATTTACACCACGTAACCAATACTGGAATGGAATGGGATATAGGATTTTGGCCATAGGCCAAGCACTGGGACCTATGAGGTCATTCAGCGCTGTAGCCAATATCGGAAGCCAAATTGCATATAATCATTTTCGATTACACAGAGACAAAAGATATAAGTAATCAACACACTATCAAGTGTATAACAAAAATAATTTAGGACTCACACCGGGATCGAACCCAGGTCTTTCAAAATGCAAGGCAAGGGAAGGTCGTTACTAACTGACCCACACAGATCACAAGAGGAGCCGGAATGGAATATAGAGTTTAGGCCAAGGCCTTTCAAAATGCAAGGCAAGGGAAGGGCGCTACCAACTGACCCACACAGATCACAAGAGAAGCTGGAATGGAATGGAGTATAGAGTTTACGCCAAAGGCCAAGCACCGGGACCTCTGAGGTCATTCAGCGCTGAAACGGAAACTGAGAGTAGAAGGTTTGAAAGGTGTAACAGGAGGAAAACCTCAAAGCAGTTGCACTATGAATCAATTGTCAGGAGAGTGTGATAAGAGAAGTCAGAACGATTACAAACACCTGGCAACAACATGCAAAGTACATGGCAGCACAACAATCAGAATGACCTAACAATCTCTTTAGAAGCGCTATGGCACCAGTCGGGCAGGACCGTTAACTCCTGACCTCCCTGGGCATAAGTATGTCGCATGTGACACATTAATATATCACCATCTATGCCGCTTATACCGTACCAATTTGCCAGGTACTTTTGACTTAGCTGTCTCAGTTTTCATCTATTTTCTAGGCGTAGGTGAAGGAAAATGCGAGTATATTTAAGCAAGCATTTTTTTTTCTACTGAGATATTGTTTGATTACTCTGATACGGTCAGACTGCAGTGGATTCTCAAAATCGTGTTATATTTTGTTATTGTATGTGTTTGTATATAGGTAGGTAACAGCCAAATTAATGTAGAGTGATTATTTTTGACTTAAGAAACGAGCACTGCGCAGAGAGAGAGAGAGAGAGAGAGAGAGAGAGAGAGAGAGAGAGAGAGAGAGAGAGAGAGAGAGAGAGAGAGAGATCTTGTCATTTCAGTTTTGATTCCAAAATAGATTTCTTTTTATGCACTGACAGAGAGAGAGAGAGAGAGAGAGAGAGAGAGAGAGAGAGAGAGAGAGAGAGAGAGAGAGAGAGACAGAGAGCTTCTTGTAATTCAAGTCTTGATTCCAAAACAAACTTCTTTCACTGCTCTAAGCGTCTAACTTTCTTTTCTCAAAGGAACAAAATCGCACCGGTAGATGTCTCTGCGCCTAAGTGCATTCAAGCACACGCAAAAGAAACCCTTTCCCTATTTTCAAACCACCATTTCTTCGTAAAAAAAAACTTTACAGTAACCAATAACTGAGACCAAGAAGACACCATGTTTAAAAGGCAGTGGCACTTATAAACACCGTTGCAGAAGACATAATACGAAGTATAGGAAGATACAGCAAAAAAAGCTGTAACTGTAACCACGCCAAACGACTGTAATGTCCAATGAACTGACTGGACGATATACGCATACCAACACAGCTGCTTAGTTCAGTGACATTAGTAACTGACAGCGGTACAAGGGAGACCTGGGAGAGGAGTCATGCCTCCGAGTATTCGCGAGACCTGCATTACAAAATAAAGCTGCTATTGGGTATTCCTGGTAACTGTTACCGCGAGCAGGGGTTGCTGCAGGAGTAACAGAACTATTGAATACAATAGAATATGAACGAGGTACAAAATAACAACACTGTAGTCCGTGTCTTGTTTGCTGAATCACAGATGCCCCCTGTAGGATTTTTGGGTCCCTGGTTTGGAGAAAATGCCCCCATAAATTGCAGATGAGCCTCTTCTCCTGATGTCAGTGGTTGTCATGTTTTTCATGGTGGGATGCTGGGAAAAGAAAATAATATAATTTTCCCTATTCTGCACTGTATGGGTCACGCAATGGCCCAGGGTATGGAGTTTCCAGGCCCACACCCTGGAAGGATACTGCTAAAACAAACACAAAGAAAATTCTACAAGTTTTGAGGCTTTCACGTACATCACGTTCTGCAGAAGAGAAGAAATGTATAAGAATTGATTTGTTTAAAGCCAGAGGGTTAGATGCTTTGGCACTTAATGAGACAAAGGTGAAAGGGAAGGGTGTGCAGAAAAGAAAAGGACATTAAAGCAAAGTCCAGTGGGACGAGAACCAAAAGGTCTTTTGCAGCCTAAACCGAATATATGAGAGAGAGAGAGAGAGAGAGAGAGAGAGAGAGAGAGAGAGAGAGAGAGAGAGAGAGAGAGAGAGAGAGAGAGAAAGGAAGACGGGTGGGGCTCAACCCTGATGGAAACGTGCATCAGGGTGGATGATCAACACACCATTTGCAGCCCTCTAGCTTCAGTAGTTTTTAAGATCTGAGGGCGGACAGAAAAAGTGCGGACGGAAAAGTGCGGACGGACAGACAAAGCCATCTCAATAGTTTTCTTTAACAGAAAACTAAAATGTGAAAGACAAAAATCTAATATATATGAATGAAGTGGCAAGGACAGGCGGACGTAAATACAAGGTATACAGAACCTTCTCTCTCTCTCTCTCTCTCTCTCTCTCATCTAACGGTTGGGATGAACTGGACTGACCAGTTGGCCTCAAAAAATATCTTATTGTTCATACTGTTGTTTAGCCAAGTATGGAGAGGATAATAAAGTTATTTTGTTTTCAGCGGGTCAACATACACAGGTGCTTCTAAATGGTGATTATCTTTCTATCTATCTATCTATCTATCTATCTATCTATCTATCTATCTATCTATCTATCTATCTATATATATATATATATATATATATATATATATATATATATATATATATAAGTATACACACTTATATATATATATATATATATAGATATCTAAATATAATACATACATAAATATATAAATAAAGACAAAATCCACGAAGGAAAGAAAAACAACGGAGTGTTGCAAGGCCTTTCGACTTAAAGTCCTTTAATTAGCAGTCTGCTAAGTAAAGGACTACAAGTCGAAAGGCCTTGCAGCACTCCATTGTTTCTCTTTCCCTCGTGGATTTGGTCTTTATTTATACTTTCATCACGTTCCACATTTTCGTGATTCAGTTATACATAATACATATACTCGTATATATATACACTAACAATAGAGACTATCCACGTCACGAGGCCTTAATGACATCAACACGATCTCAGGTCAGGTCAGGTCACTCATCCTTTGTTACCAGCGAACACGTCACGCTTGAGCGAAGGTTGGTGCAGCTGACTGACGAGCAGTCTGCGTTTGACCCTAGTTGACCTTTGTTACAGGGCCGGGGGTCAAATTTTCGTCTCCCTTCGACTTTTTTCTGGTGAATTCATGAGTAATTACTTGAGAGATGGTTTCTACGAATGTTTTCTGTCATGCAAATGGCAAATGCATGTCTTGGTGCTGTGCTTATTTCGATAAAGGAAACTAAAATTTTGGACGATATTTTTACATGGATACAAACACATATTTTGTAAGCATTACAGTGGCCCTCAGGTACAAATATTTTACTAAACAATCAAAGAAATCATACGCTAATGATTGCTAACTAGAAGTTAACCTTAATGCATCGTTACAATTATGTTCGAGTACACATATTCATTAAACAATCACAGATGTTGAAACCTAGTGATTATCATCTAGAAGTTAACCTTAATATAATACAATTACCTTCGAATACAAATATTCATTCAACAATCAAATGTGGAAACCTAGTGATTGTTAACTAGAGGTTAACCTTAATATATTACAATTACCTTCAAGTATACATATTCATTAAACAATCAAATGTAGAAACCTAGTGATTATTAACTAAGAAATTAAGCTCAACATATAATTACAATTACCTTAGAGTACAAGTATTCATTAAACAATCCCAGATGTGAATACGCACTAAGTATTAACTAAGAAATTAACCTCAACACATTACAATTACCTTCGAGTCCAAGTACCATTAAACAATCAAAGATGTGGAAAACTACTGATTTTTAGCTATAAGTTAACCTCAACAGATCTTTGCTTTTACAAACACGAACAAGGAAAAATTATAATTATTAAACTTACAATGAAAACAATCTACGGAATGATTCTATACTTCTTCGCGCTTTCATCTCGTATTCTGCCTACGACTGCGAGAGAGAGAGAGAGAGAGAGAGAGAGAGAGAGAGAGAGAGAGAGAGAGAGAGAGAGAGAGAGAGAGAGAGCACAATTGCTCTTTATTACACATAACTACAGAACCGTAAATCCGGGTTACGGGAGCGACCTTCCTTAGCAATCTACGCCACCTTCTTTACCTGTGGCCCAACCCGTACATAGAGGAACAAACAAAAAAAGAAAGGATAGAATAATTATAAAAAATGGGAGTGAATCCATTTCAAGGTGACCAGGAAGTACTCGAGACACATTTGGGTCTGTAGATCACCACTGGGTCTCTGAAGACCAACACAAGGGCACTATAATATGAACCATCATATCTAATTCAGTTTATCTAATTATTAAGCTCAATGACGCCCAAGTGACACGGAATTTAGACTATCCTATATTTTATGAAAGATTGCGAACTATTCTATATTTTATGAAACTCAGAATGTAAAGTATCCTATATTTTAAGAAACTCAGGCTATAAACTATCTTGTATTTTATGAAACAGACTGTAAACTATCTTATATTTTATGAAACTCAGAATGTAAGCCATCCTATATTTTATGAAACTGAGGCTGTAAACTATCTTATATTCTATGAAACTAACTGATTAACTCTCAATAACAAACAAAAATTTATATGAATTATCCTCTAAGATTTTAGTCCTAAAAGGAACGCCAAAACAACACACTCACTTAAGAACAATTGCCTTAAAAACTAGCCACTGTTTCTAAATTCAGTTCGATTTGATACAGACACGGTTACGGAAGCCAAGATATAGAGGCTAGGTGTTCTCTACTGAATTACATAAACCATCCTTAGATTTTTGTTAATGAAGCAACAAAGATACCCACTATACTAACATAATGCTTCCTTTCAAATGCTGGATCACCAGCATGTTCTTGAATTTAAATGAAACTGTAAGCTACCCCATATTACTGGCGAGATCCAGTTTTCATGACAATTCGATCATTTGTACACTGTCGTATGTTAAAGGATAAGCTCATAAATCTTATGACAGAGTAAATATTAACATTTATGGAAGCATATGCTGTATATTAAGGAAATAAAATCCATTGAAAATAATATGCGATTTGAAGGGACCTCCTAACCTAAAACAAAATTAACGAGTAAAAAATGAGCCGAAGTTTCTTCGGGGCAATCGAGTTTTCTGTACAGCGTATAGTGCTGTTATGAAACTCTCAGCCACGGCCCATGAAACTCTCAGCCGGCCGTGGCGGCCTGTGTTGTTGCGGTGCCAGACGCATGATTATGGCTAACTTTAACCTTAAATAAAATCAAAACTACTGAGGCTAGAGGGCTGCAATTTGGTAAGTTTGATGACTGGAGGATGGATGATCAACATACCAATTTGCAGCCCTCTAGCCTCAGCAGTTTTTAAGATCTGAGGACGGACACACAAAGCCATCTCAATAGTTTTCTTTTACAGAAAACTAAAAATGCAGAAAGTGGTTCTGACAGCATCATCTGCCGAAGAAAAATGCCTTCATACATCAAAGAATTTTATACTCGTATATCTCTTTATGATAACAATGGAACTTGAAGTATGTAAAAACTTCTATACTCTTCACAATTGTGTTAAACTGGACATACAGAATGCTCTTTGCAATGCCTAGAATACTCGCACATATTACTGCATTTCTACCCTTTATTATCATCCGCAAGCACAAAAGAAAAAAAATATAGTATAAATAAAAATTATATAGAACCCGGGAACCTTGTCGATATTATTATTTTTTTAATCTGAGTCGAGAGAGAACCCTAAAATGCCCCTTGTCTCTCTCTCTCTCTCTCTCTCTCTCTCTCTCTCTCTCTCTCTCTCTCTCTCTCTCTCTCTCAAATAGTTTTCATAAAGAGCCAGAGAAACACAAACCACATCAATAAAAATTAATAACAAATGTCAAGATCGTTGTGCCATTTCATTTCTATTTCTGTGCAAACATATATCGGTGCTTGCTTGCTTACTGCATTCTTGCATACTTGGTGGGAGAATAGTTATATTTTCCATAATATTCTGGAAGGTTTTAATGACTGGAATTTTTTTCAGTTCCGACAATACTGGGAAACCGTTTAATTCTCCCAGGAATTCGGTAGATCTTTGTATTCGTTAGGAATGAACAGGTTTTATGCTTCTGGCGCTTAAATCATTCCTGTCGTCATTGGCGACTGAAGCAAGCAAATGAAACCGATGGAAACTAGCGCGCGCACACACACACAAACACACGCACACACACACACACACACACACATATATATATATATATATATATATATATATATATATATATATATATATATATATTATATACAGTAAATATATATATATAATATATATAGTATACATATATAATATATACATATACGTAAATATCCGCGTGTGTGTATGTATATGTATATGCATGGAGACTCACAGCACGAGCAACCAAATGCTATTATCGAGGCAAAGCTGAGAAGAAATTAGAAACGGGGATTACAGGACAACCAATGTCATAAGAGAGCTTAAAACTGCTTTGATATCACACGTAAGATGACAGATCACCATTAACCACTAAAGTAACCCGCCTGAGGGTGTTTCCTAATTATTATTATTATTATTATTATTATTATTATTATTATTATTATTATTATTATTAAAAGATATACCTCTATTCATATGGAACAAGTCTACAGGGGTCACTGACTTGAAATTCAAGCTTCCAAAGAATATGGTGTTCATTTACAGATGTACATAGGAAATGCAGAAAGAACAGATCAGTTATCAAGAAAAAGATAAATTAACAATTTAACAAGCAAAGAGATTAATATGTAAATAAATGATTAAAATACAAGGTGATTTGTTTCAGAGTTGAAATACACCGCATCTTCGCTTGAACCCTCGAGGTTCTAATAGTACAAAATCCTTTGCGAGACTGAGGATTTTGTGCAAAAGACTTCAGCAAGGGCTATTATCGAGTGAATGGTTAATGCTCGCAATTTCATCTACAAATTATTTCGTTAAAACGTAAATTTCATTTATCTATGGTGCATCACTATAACGTGACCGGAAATAATAAGTAAAAAGCCAGAATAACGTATATAATACATTATTATTACGCGATTGCATTTTTCCAAAATACAAAGATAAAAAAAGGGGGGCTTTGGACCGTTTGCACAACGGTCGAAAGCTCCCTTTTTTATCCTTTTTTTGTATTTAAGAAAAATACAATCACTCATATACGTTATTATAGCTTTTTACTTACCATAAAATTAATTAGTCTCGTGACCATCAAAAACCGAAGGTTGCTTTCAAAAGCTGACCTTGCCACGCTTTTGACAAGGTATCGTTTTGACCTCGCTAAGACAAGCGACCGCAACTGACCTCGGCTATTTTATTGCAAAAGGCTTGGGCAAATTCCTTGCAATGCGCATGACCAAATCGAGGAATGTTTGATTTGCCGTGGAAACGCATACTGATGGAATGTGTAATCTTCGATGCTTGAACAATCGCAGCAATCCGATGTTCAATGAAATTTTACCCTGTTCCATGCGAAGTTATCTGGTCAGCATTTAAGGACGCCTATCAGGAAAGTGTGTGTGTGTGTGTGTGTGTGTGTGTGTGTGTGTGTGTGTGTGTGTGTGTGTGTGTCATTTAAGGACGCCTATCAGGAAAGTGTGTGTGTGTGTGTGTGTGTGTGTGTTGTGTGTGTGTGTATGTGTGTAACTGACTGATATGAAATCTTGGCCGTCAAACCACGCACAGAGGCACTTTGGGTCATCCAAAAGTTTAAGGTGAAAAGAAGGAGTTAGAGTGGTTGGACAGCAAGCTAAATAGATTCAGGAAATGAAGGAGATGAAGTACAAGAAGTAATAGTTAGAGAAGCTGGACAGCAAAGCTGAAGAAAGGAAGCGGGAAGGGTGGTACAATAAAAAGGCTATGAAGTGGATGCAGCTAGTGGCCGAAGGATCGCTGCAAAGACCCTTTAGCAATGCTAACAGTGCACCACGTGAGGGGCAATCACGGCATTTACCCCCACCCCTAAGGGGTGTGGCTCTCGGGATACTGTCAATTTTTTTATTGCATTCTCAATTTTTCATTGCATTCTTGGATATAATGTCTATGTTTTCTCAGGTGCTACGATTCGCTCGAAACTGTGTCAAGATTTGTGTAAAATGTAAATATAAAACTGTTCGCAGAATATTTATATGGAAGTCAATAAAATGTAAATATAAACTATCCACAGAATATTTCTATATAAACCATTAAAATGTAAAAATAAAAATATTCACAAAATATTTATATATAAATCATTAAAACTGTAAATATAAAAATATTCACAAAATATTTATATATGAATCATTAAAAATGTAAATATAAAAATATTCACAGAATATTTATATAGAAATCATTAAAAATGTAAATATAAAAGTATTCACAGGATATTTATACTTAAATCATTAAAAACGTAAATATAAAATTATTCATGGAATATTTATATAGAAATCATTAAAAATGTAAATATAAAACTATTCATGGGATATTCATAAACAACCCATTAAAAACGTAAATACAAAACTATTCACAGAATATTGATATACAAATCATTAAAAATATACATAAACTATTCACAGAATACTTATAAATCTTTAAAAACGCAAACACAAAAATTAATATCTCAAGATATATACACACAAACCACTTAAAAATAAATAAAATCTAAAACCTTAAAAAAACCCACAAACGCTTAAAATCACGCACCTAAATACCTACCAACTGTACTTAGTCTCCAACAAACGGTATTAAAAAGAACTATTTTCGCAGGTCCACCACAATTCGGCGAGAATGTGCAGAGCGGGGTAAGAATATCGCAATCCGATATTATCGAAGCGGATATTACTAGATAGTTAAACTTCCGGTGGGTCAAGGTTACTTATTTTGATTTTTGGAGGACGCGTCTGAAGCATCAGAGAAGCTGCGATTTCATGGGTTTGTGTCCTGCGCTTCAAACACAACATGATGGAGAATATAATTATTTGTCTGGGAATGCAGTGGTTCCTAATCAGCGGTGCTCTCACCCCTAGGGGGCGCGAAGCCGGTTCCTTAAGGGGTGCGAGGATGCCTATGAATAATTACAGCAAAATATGTTTTTATATACGCATGTTAGTTTTTTCTGTAAAAAATAAAAATAAAATAAATACGCATGTTATTTTTTTCTTCAAAAATAAAAATGAAATAAAATAAAATAAGACAAAATAATTAATAATAATAATAATAATAATAATAATAATAATAATAATAATAATAATTATTATTATTATTATTATTATTATTATTATTTTAGCTTTTTTTAATTTCAGCAATTCAGGGGGTGCGAGAACTGACTGCTGATTTGAAAGGGGTGCATACATTGAAAAAGATTAAGAACTACTGGATTATTGTATATATCCGTGACATCGTCAACATATTTGACGAAGACTTAGCAGTGTCTCGCTTATGAAAAATCCACGGTGGCCCCACCATTTAATCAAGATTTTGAGTTGAAATGAATTGAATATAGAATTTATGGCAAAGGCCAAGCACTGGGACCTATGAGGTCATTCAGCGCTTAAACGAAAATTGACAGTAAAAGGTTTGAGAGGTGTAACAGGAAGAAAACCTCAAAGCAGTTGCGCTATGAATCAGTTGTTAGGAGAGGGTTGAGGAAAGTAAGGTGGAAGAAAGAGAATATGAGAGGAGGTACAGTAAAAGGAACGAAAAGCACGCTGCAAAGAACCTTAAGTAATGCCTACAGTGCACCGCATGAGATGCACTGACGGCTCTAACATCCCCGCGTCCAGATAAGATCATTAATTACAGCCATGAAAAAGAAATACCTAATTCACATCAATCACTCTATGTTCTGTCATTTCACCAAGCCTTAACAATGAATTAGTCACCCTAACAACATAAATGTCCTTCAATAAAACTCTGGAGCACTTCGTCTTTTGAAGAGTTTGAAATAGTTTTCATCAGCTAGATAGAAAGGTAGATAGAATAATCTTGTGTATCAATTCATTTATAAGCTCATTTTCAACCATACGTCACGTAGTAACAATAGACCTCAATTCCTCCCTATTTCGAGGAACACAGCAATAAATGAACATTGTGCGTTTTCATGGCAACTTTGCAATCACATCAAGTCGCGCTTAAATTGATAATTTTATTTTTAAAAAATGTACCTCATAAGTAATACAGTACCTTAAGTGCCCTTCAATAAATACCATTTGGAACGTAAATCGAAATAAAGTGTTAAACGAATTCTGATTGAAGCCTATAAGTGAACACTTCTAACCATGAACATTTAACAGAAAAATCAAGACGGAATATTAAAGTGGGGGGAAATAAACACGAACTGGCAACCGCGCCCGTATCATTCGGCAACCTCGCCTCAGGTCTCCAACGCGACGACACAAACACACTCGCCTCTCGGCGATGGAAGCGAGAGCACGGCCTCCTGCCGCCATCGCGGGATTTCTGCATTGTAGTGAACGCGATTACGTCACAATTAACATGAATTACTTTACAGCCCCGTTTCATTCAGTGATGAGTGCAAAGAAGTGACGCGTTTTAGTGGAAATTTAAGATTGTAATGGGTTTTCTCAAGTGTTCGATGAACGTCAATGGAATAAGTCGATAGAGTGACAGATGATGGCATTCCTACTTGGACAAAATAATGTTATAAGAACATGTGTTATGGTGCTGGCCTAAGTGAATAGTGTACAAATGTACTTGTATGTATTTCATTGTAACAGTTCTTTGCTGCACATTTACGTAATTATCAGTACTTAGCTTGTTTAATAGTAGGCTCTGCTTTGCTTAAAGGAGGTATGAATATTTCATCAGACAAGAAAATGGCAAAACTATAATGAATGTTTTTTACACATAAATCTTAAGATTTAAAATAACTCCACAAAATAAAAATTGCAAAAAGAAAAAGATGAATTAAGAAGTACAGGAGCATAACAAACATTAAATTTACAAAACTTCAATGACATCATTCTATATATAACAAAGAATAAGCACAATTACATAAAATAAAACCTTGCACAAACAAACATGGATTAAGGACCAGATCATAAAAATATCACATTTACCGTACTGTACATATTCTTGAATTACAATTTCCTTACCAGAAATAATCCTAATAAAAACTGGATTTACTGTATTGTACATATTCTTGAATTGCAATTTTTCTTACCAACTTTTACGAGTGACAAGTGTTGCTAAGTGTGCAAAAGAGAAGTACCTGCTAAGCTTTACCGCGGAGACATGGCGGTATTTGCCGTAAGTATCGATCCAACTTATTAGCAAATAATTGCAGCGGAGGACACTGCTCGGAAGCACCGGTATCGACGGGTACAGCGGTTCCTGGTAAATTTGGCCATGCAAAACATTGTGGTACTATAAATATACCTACCTACTATATACATACATACTACCTACCATATATATATATAAATTACATACATACATGCACATACACACATATACATATATATATATATATATATATATATATATATATATATATATATATATATATATATATATATATCAGGAGGCTAATCATTATACTTTAAAAGATGAACCCCAAAAAAGCAGACATCTTCCACACTCTTATCACTTCCTACAGAAACACAATATGTCCCCTGTTTTATCTGTTTTACTTCTACTCATCTCCACATCTCTCACCCTTATGTCATACACACACACTAAACAGCCAGGTTATTTCAACAGCTCCAACTTTCTTCTTTAATTTGCATTTAACTTCCCAACTTCACTTCCATAAAGGAGAGATGGCTCAACAGTCTCTTTCTTACATTCCCAACTTGTTTTCCAAGGACACCAAATCTTCCATTACTTTGAATATACTGATTCCTTCCTCTCTTCACCTGTTTTGTGACTCACCTCTCCCCTATATCTACCACCACCCGTCATACATTCTCACTTGCCTATGCAAATCAACCGCTTGTACCCTTCCATCAATTATATCAACATTCAATTGTTCCGTATATCCCTCAGTCATATGTCTTACTTTTCAACTGAAAATCTTACTATACATATGTTCCCAGGTATACTAAGTAATGTTAAGAACCTACAATTCTTACAGTCGCCTTCATCAACTTTACCTTTATACAATGGAACCATTACTGTTCCTCTCACTCCTTTCAACCTTTTCACTCATCCAGACATACCTTGCACACCCCAGTCAGCCACTCAATAGCACTGTCACCACCACACCACAGGATATCTCTTAGAATCCAGGCAACTCCATTTGGCTTGCCATTCTTCAGTCTGCTATTAAATGTGACATCTAAATAGCTAAACAAGTAAACAATGTTCATTCATTCGTTCTTTCTCACAATCATTACAACATCGCCAGACACTTTCATATTTCTGTAATTTCTAAATAGCACCTAGGTACATTGCCCTCATGTCAAACTTCATAATACCCATACCCATACCCATGTCTGTACCCACACCCAAATCAGTACCATACCCATATCTGTACCATACCCATACCTATACCCGTACCCGTACCCAAATCTGTACCATATCCATACCCATATCTGTACCATACCCATACCAAATCTGTACCATACCCATACTCATATCTGTACCATACCTATACCCATACCCATTTACCCATACCTATGTTAATCAGCCCAGTGGTCCATACCCATATCCATACTCATAACCATACCCATACCCTTATCCATTCCATACCCATGATCAGACACTCGTCTAAAAGTCTCACAAAACTAAATTTCTCTTCGGGAAACCTAAATCGTCTTGGCACAACTTTAATCTACATCATACTCCCTCAGTTAAACCAATCGCAAGATCCCTACATACGACTGTTATAAATGCCTTCTCGAAATTATATAAACGGATGAAATCTGTCGTTACTGTCACTGATTTCCAAATTCATCAATTTTCTCATGATTCTCAAGGAAGACTGAGTTCTTTGTTGCGCAGACAAACACGCGTGTATTCAGAGAACGAAGTTTTACCCGTAGGAATATGATCGCATTCTACGACCAAACATACCGCATGCTTGTGCTGGGTACCAATATGGGTATTTTGTTCATTATCTGTTGCTGTGACGAAATCTAACACCTTAATTACTTTCTTTTGCTTTCATGGGTGCCACAGAGAGAGAGAGAGAGAGAGAGAGAGAGAGAGAGAGAGAGAGAGAGAGAGAGAGAGAGAGAGAGAGAGATTCGAATTCAAAACTGCCCTTTAGATACAAATATTTTTTATAAGCTCATTTATTGAATAATTATTTAGTAAAATCATTGTAGTTACAATAAATTGTATAACATTAATTACTTGAAGTTAATTAAATTTCCAAATTCCATATGAGACAAACTGAAATTTACTATTTTTCGTTTGAGACCTCTAACCAGCGTAAAATCTAAACATCTTACCATGACGTTCCCTGCAAATAATTAAAACCAAACCCAGAAGTAATTCAAACCAAACACAGAAATAACTAGAATCTAACCCAGAGAAAACTAAAACCAAACCTAGAAATAATTAAAATCAAACACACAAATAACTCAAAACCAAACCCAGAAATAACTAATACCAAACCCAAAAAAATATTAAAACCAAACCCTCAAATAACTAAAACCAAACCCACAAACAATTAAAATCAACCCCACAAATAACTAAAACCAAGCCCAGAAATAATTCAAACCAAACCCAGATATAACTAAAACCAAAACCAAAAATAACTAGAACTAAACCCAAAAATACCTAAAACCAAACCCAGAAATAATCAAACCAAACCCACAAATAATAAAAACCAAACCCATACACAACTAAACCCAAACCCATATAGGCTGACCAGCACAAAGCCAGAGGCCGATTAGTGATTAACCCATAAGGTATAATTCATGTCACCGAACGACTGATTATGCGGCATAATAATTACTAGGCTGCGATTTTCCTATAATAATACATGATGGATATGTAATCAGATCTAATTACCAATGTCTGGCGACTGAGCTAAAATAGGAAATGGTTCTCTGCGACCGAATCAGCGTTCAGATACTGTTAAATTAGCTAAGTCCTGTTCGTTAGGAATTCTTCGTAACTTACAAAGAAAACCCGTGAGGAAATTATGCTTTTTTATATACAAAAATTTATATACAAAAATATAATATTAATTTATAAAGATATATATAATAATATATATATATATATATATATATATATATATATATATATATAAGTGGGGTGATGGAGCCCTTGGAGTCTTCCTACCCGGCGCAAAATGGCAGATAGGTACCGGCGTCAAATGGCCTTAGGAACGAAATGCCTGATAAATCACAAATGAAACGAAGTGCTTTTGGGGGCGACGCCAAGGCACCTATCGCACTTTCTGAACACTTACTGCTTTGTGGTTACGATTAGGGCGTCTTCCCTTCAACTTACAGCCACATTCGGCATCAGAAGTTTCAAAAATTGTAAGGTATTTTGAAACCTTGTCATATTTACATCTTGTTTTTAATATATTGTTATAGTACTTGCAAGTGTTGGGAGGAAGAAGGAGAAGAAAATATAGAAGCGGATCAAATCCGTCTTTCACCTCACCTATTCATCCGCTGCGGATGGATGAAGTGAAAGACGGATTTGAAATAAGGCGATGAGAAAGTCC
Organism: Macrobrachium rosenbergii; assembly: GCF_040412425.1. Taxonomy (NCBI): domain Eukaryota; kingdom Metazoa; phylum Arthropoda; class Malacostraca; order Decapoda; family Palaemonidae; genus Macrobrachium; species Macrobrachium rosenbergii. The sequence goes on along the minus strand of NC_089767.1, from coordinate 41,833,587 downwards.
ATGTGAGATGGAGATGAATAGCGCACTCTGTGTGTGTGTGTGGGGGGGGGGCTATCCTATATCGTTGCCAGACGGACGATTATGGCTAACTGTAACCTTAAATAAAAAAAAAAAACTACTGAGGCTAGAGGGCTGCAATTTGGTATGTTTGATGATTGGAGGGTGGATGATCAACATACCAATTTGCAGCCCTCTAGCCTCTGTAGTTTTTAAGATCTGAGGGCGGACGGGAAAAGTGCGGACGGACAGACAAAGCCGGCACAATAGTTTTCCTTTACAGAAAACTGAAAAGGAAGCCTCCGGCAAGCTATCGTTCCTACATTACCAAAAATAAAATATAAAATAATTATATAATCAATTACCTCACAGTTACGTTTGCAAATGACTCAATACGTGCTGTCAAAAAAAAAAAAAAAAAAAAACAGAGTGAAGCGACGGAATGAATAATTAGGCCGTGAAGCTAAATGAATAACGAATCAGGGACCTTGGTATTTTACATCATCCCGGATGATGACATTATCCAGCTCAAAATTCCCAAGGACGTTTCTCTGAACATAAGAAATGATATTTCAGATGCTCTCTCTCTCTCTCTCTCTCTCTCTCTCTCTCTCTCTCTCTCTCTCTCTCTCTCCACGTTAACTTCTAAGAGTAAGGTGACATCTGAAACGGATATCTGATCAGGTGCCCAACACGGTATTTTTTTTTTCTCTCTCTCTCTCTCTCTACAATCACTTTCTAAGAGTAAGATGACATTTGAAACAGAATTTCATTAAGTACCCAACACGGTATTTTTTTCTCTCTCTCTCTCTCTCTCTCTCTCTACAATCACTTTCTAAGAGTAAGATGACATTTGAAACAGAATTTCATTAAGTGCCCAACACGGTATTTTCTCTCTCTCTCTCTCTCTCTCTCTACAGTCACCTCTAAGACTAAGATGACATTTGTAACACATATTTCATTCGGTGCCCAACGCTTTTTTTGGGGGAAGGGAGAGAGAGCAAGAAGGGGGTTGGGGGTTGGGGTTGGGGAGAAAAGTTCACATAGGAAGAACTGAAATATATATACGAGTGGGTGCCAGGATTTCCAAAAATGTCATGCCGGTGGTTTTTCAAGATAACGATCTGAGTTCTTTGGGAATAGTTTTGAATAATAAGTGAGTCCTTATAAAACTATTTGGAACTACAGCCTACCTGGGAAAAAATACAAAAACTCCACTTATTTTAATGTTACTGAACCTTGATCCAATTTTGGAAGAACTTAAAAATTACAAAAAACACATAAAATTCTACTTATTTTATTTACTGGACCTCGATCCAATTTAGGAAGAACTAAGTATCTCATAGCTAAAGGCACTGGAATTAAGGCAAATTTGGGAAGAAGATGAAGAAAGCCATATTTTAACAGAATGAAGTTAGGCCCAGCTTGGAAATAATACCAGAGAATGATTCTTTTCACATTAATCGAATTAAGTCCAATACGGGAATAATACAAGAGAATTTACGTTTCAAAATCAATGGAATTAAGTCAAATCAGAGTTCAAGTACTGTATTCCCGTGAAATCCGTGCATAGCTTATTGTAGGTCCACCTGTTCTAATTTACCTGTGACTACCTTTAAAAAATCGTTTAAAAACATTATAAAAAGACTAAGCAAGATCTTTGGAATTCCGAAAAGAAGAAGAAGAAGAAGCAGCAGCAATCCAAGAAACGTAAATATGACCAGAATACCACTGGAACAAAACGGTTGCTAGGCAACGCGAAGGACACCGTACAAATAAAGAGACTCGCTTCTAGAGGCCATTAATAACCGTGGAAATATGTACGCGAAAGCAAGACACTATTGTCCTTGTCTGAGAACCGCAAGCTGGGAAGGGGTAAATATATTTCGCGTTGGTTCAAACACGTTTCAGTTACTCGTCTGAATCGAAGTCACCCAGAGTTACCGATGGCTCACAGAATCAGAATGGAAGGGGTGAATATATTTTATGTTGGGCCAAAACTCGTTTAAGTTAATTGTCTCAATCGAACACAACCAGAGTTAGGCTACCGATGACCCACAGAATAAGATGGGAATGGGTAGATATATTTTATGTTGGCCCAAAACACGTTTAAGTTAATTGTCTCAATCGAACACAACCAGAGTTACTGAGGGTTCACTGAATCCTGGTAGCGAAGGGTAAAGATACATCACGTTAGCCTAAACTGTTTTAGTTAATCGTCTCAGTCGAACGCACCCAGAGTTATTGAAGGCTCACTGAAATCAGTTTTAGTTACTTGCGTCAATCGAACCACCCAGAGCTACCGATGGCTCACTGAATCACATACATGAATCCAGACAGTACGTCAAGCAAGACATACGATTGCAAAAGAGAAAAGTTCCTACATTACCAGTCAATAGCTGGAGGAGTATTCAACTGATATATCATCTTTGGTCGAGTGGGCTGCATCGTTTGATTCATGCCACATATACAATGAACGTGGATACAGTGAAATAGTGAAAACGCGAATTGTAAGCTCGTAGTGAACATTTTTCCGGGAAGCGGCTCTTTCTAATGAGAAAGTTAACCCTAAATATTCTGGACACGTGTAATACAGGATAGTATTGGGCAAAAGCCTATAATTTACTGAATGTTTATTGGCATTAATTAACCTTCCGTGTACCTCTCTCTCTCTCTCTCTCTCTCTCTCTCTCTCATTCACACACAAACTGTAATTATCTCTCTCTCTCATTCACACACAAACTGTAATTCTCTCTCTCTCTCTCTCTCTCTCTCTCTCTCTCTCTCTCTCTCTCTCTCTCATTCACACACAAACTGTAATTCTCTCTCTCTCTCTCTCTCTCATTCATACACAAACTGTAATTCTCTCTCTCTCTCTCTCTCTCTCTCTCTCTCTGTCTCTCTCTCTCTCTCTCTCATTCATACACAAACTATAATTCTCTCTCTTCTCTCTCTCTCTCTCTCTCTCTCTCTCTCTCTCTCTCTCACACACACAAACTGTAATTCTCTCTCTTTCTCTCTCTCTCATTCATACACAAACTGTAATTTCTCTCTCTCTCTCTCTCTCTCTCTCTCTCTCTCTCTCTCTCTCTCTCTCTCTCTCTCTCTCATTCATACACAAACTGTAATTCCCTCTCTCTCACCCTGTTTTTTTAATGATACTCGGATGTCTAAACAGATTAATAAGAAATGCCATCCTGCGGACTGATACTGTGTAGATGGGCAATAACCTTTCAGAATTATTACCAAGAATGTTTTAAAATCTCCCGACAAATTGTCTAAGGCTAAGCAACAGAAGAACAGAACCTCTAAAGTCTCTAAACACTTTGGGCCACAGAATGGAAAGTCTCCCTATAAATTTGAAGCTCTCATTACGGTGGTTCTCTACTTTTTAGACATGGGACAATTATAAGCGGATCTGAACATCTTTAGAAGGTTACTGTAGCCAAGCTAGACAACTGAAAAAGAGGACCGATACAGAACGAACGGCTACAAGACAGATCTCTTCCAAATGCGGATCTTGTCGGAGAATACGTTACCACCATCACCTTGATGAATGAACTGAAATGAATTGAATTGAACTGAATATAGAATTTAGGCCAAAGGCCAAGCACTGGGATCTATGAGGCCATTCAGCGCTGAAACGAAAATTCACAGTAAAAAGGTTTGAAAAGTGTAACAGGAGGAAAACCTCAAAGCAGTTGCACTATGAATCAATTGTTAGGAGAGGGTGGAAAGCACGATGGAAGAAGAGAATATGAAAGGAGGTACAGTAAAAGGAACGAAAGGGGCTCTAACTATGGGCCGAAGGCACGCTGCAAAGAACCTTAACTAATGCCTACAGAGTACCGCACGAGGTGCACTGACGACACTATCCCCCTACGGGGCTTGATGAATGAAAAGCTGCGTAACAGGTACACAAGAGAGCGACTATACCTCTGGTATTCGGAAAGGCCTCGTCAGTAATGTTTCTCTGAAGTACTACTTGTAGTTTTTAATAGACGCAACGGGGAAGGGAAGTATAGCGTGAAAGAGAGAATATATATTCTTTTATTTCCGCCGAAGCCCACCTGAAACTTTATGTCAGATAAATACTACGAATGCGCAGACACTGAGAGACTATTTTTTTAGAATTCTAGGAAAAATAATAAAGCCCTCAATTCTTCCTTTTCAAAATTTCTTGTAAAATCTTGAGGTTGCATATTCTGTAGGTTGTATATCAGCGGTTCTTAACCTTTTTATTATTATCACGCCCCCTCTAAGAGTTGGTCCTTCCCTCCACGCCGCCCCCTTGCATCTGTGAGTAAAAATTCTCCCCAGATTTAAAGGGAAAAAAAGAAAAAGAGAAGGGGTGTTTTTATTCATTTGGGAATGAATTAGTGAGACACTTGACACTGCCTCTTAGCGACTCTTATTAAGAGAATAACGAATACAATGAGAGAATTTCTTATTTTTCCATAGGGCTCGCGCCCCCTTGTTAACTGCTGACGTCCCCCAGGTTAAGAACCACTGATTTATAAACATTCGAAGTGTCTTTAGGATCAGATATAATATTTAATATTCGTTTAAACTTGAAGAAAAGTAGACATCAAACCTACCAGGTTAACGTGAACGTAACACCAGCATTCATGACTATAAACATACGCTGGTATTTCAAACTCATGCATAAATAAGAAAGATGTCAGGTCAAACCTGTTGGTCCACAATAATATGAACATAAAACAAGGCTTATGAGCGCCTATATTTTGGTGATCACAAAGTAGGTGAAATCAATACCCGTGATCCTAGGAATTTGGGTGAGTTTTATGAAAACGAATGACATTATTAGGGGGTACAGAAATGACAAATGTTGCTTATTATAATACTTTAAAAAGTGACTGGGGAAACGAAAATAGTAAAATCATAATTCTACTGGAAAAAAAAAAAAAGTGAAACGGGGCGGAAAGCACCCGTAGAGTTTTACTCGTAGTTCAGATACTTTCGTAAAAACGTAAGTGGAAGTATCAATAATAATCTTATGGGCTGGATATATATATATATATATATATATATATATATATATATATATATATAATATATATATATATATATATACATAATATTATATATATACATACACACATATATATATATATATATATATATATATATATATATATATATATATATATATATATATATATATACATATATACACACACACACAAATCACAAACGGAATATAAGACAAACAAAAAGTAAGCTACTTCCAATATTAAATATTAAACCTTCCGTGAGCACTTCTACTACTGTTGAAAAGATCGCTGAGGAGAGAGAGAGAGAGAGAGAGAGAGAGAGAGAGAGAGAGAGAGAGAGAAACCCGTCCTCCAGTCTACGGTCAAGGTCGAGAGCGTCTCATCGTCACGCAATTTCATGCCTTCTTTTAAATAGGCCCTGGTGAGGGACTGCTGTAAACATTCTCCAAACTGTTGAGGAGGTTAGTTTGATTCGTGTTCTCGACCTGTACGGTCAGGCGTCTCTCGCTTAGGTCTATTAACCGAAGTGAAACGGACAAGGAATTAGGTCATCGCCGCTGCGTGCCAGATCTTCGTGCGTGTCACTTTGAAGCTTTTGTTCAAGTGTGCGAAATAATGTTTGAAACCGATTCATATATATATATATATATATATATATATATATATATATATATATATATATATATATATATATATATATATATATATATATATATATATATATATATATTAGTCAAGCCCCATTGTGTTTAACAACTTCTCTTGTGGTCAGTGTTCGGTGCTCGTTTTTGAACTGAATTTCAAAACGTCCTGATGCGTTCACGTGCGAAGCTCCCGACAGGCCTCACGTTCTCACTAATACTGCTTGGCGACTGCATAATACACAGCCTTCTCCTCCAGTCCTACCATCTGTGTTTCAAAAGTTTCCATACGCAAAGACATGCGCGCACGCCAGCGCGCACAAATATTCGACTGTAAGCAAGGATAAATGCTGAATACGCAGAAAAGTGGTTATCCTGCTTCCTATGAAAGTTCTATAAATCTTATCCATGCAAAAGCAGATAGGGTTGATTGATTGATTGATTGGTTGCGTCATGACCACCAGGGTCAATGACCCCGTCCGACAAAAAGTTAGAGGGTCATAAAAGTGACGGTGTGGGGGGGGCATGCTACCCCCATGAGGGGACCAAATGGAAAGCTTATCAAGGAATCTGGACACAGTATCGTGCACTCAATTTTTATTAGTTAATATTAAGCAAAACTAGCAAACAGTTTCAATTAAAACGAGTACAAAATGTGCCGAAGTTTCTTCTGCGCGATTGAGTTTTCTGTACAGCTTAAAATCAAGACCATCGAAAATATATGTCTTTCAGTGGTCTCGGTATAATGCTGTATGAGCCGCGGCCCATGAAACTCTCAGCAGGCCGTGGTGGCCTTTGTTGTTGCGTTGCCAGAAGCACGATCATGGCTAACTTTAACCTTAAATAAGATAAAAAAAAATACTGAGGCTAGAGGGCTGCAATGTGGTATGTTTGATGATTGGAAAGTGAATGATCAACATATCAATTTGCAGCCATCTAGCCTCAGTAGTTCTAAGATCTGAGGGCGGACAGAAAAAAGTGCGGACGGACGGACAGACAAAGCCATCTCAATAGTTTTCTTTTGCAGAGAACTAAATGAGTTTGTATTTCTCACTGAGTTATTCGTTATCACGAGATAAAAAAAAATAGGTTTATTTATATCCCCCTAAAAAACCCACTTTAATCTTTTCCTTAACAAAACGCAGACTGGTCAAGGCTGTTTACTTTTTCATCGCTCAGCGGAAGGACAAAAATATACGGCCGTTACATAAGGGTATGGTGGGTGATTACGTTCAAGTCTTCACGCAAAGCGAAAATATGCCCGATCTAGAGCTATTATATATAATGACGGGCATTTACGTAAATTGCCCGCTACCTAACAGCTATCACATGCCTTTACGTCTCAGTAACTCCCATACGCATGGCGATAGGCACAAAACCTCCCTCTCAGCACCGTACATGAATTATCACCGTGAATTATCACCTTTGCAAAGGTGGTAGTTCGGAAAAATCATACCAAAATGCATAAAGGTTGACATAAAATACAATATGACCTCAATGTACTCAGTGCATAAGGAAAGTCATTATTGCTGTTTGTGAGTTTTACAAAATTATGGACTTAAAATATTAAAAATAAAATCTACAGTGAAAATGTAAGAAGTCAAGAGTAACACTGATTAGATGCACCAATATTACGCAAAGTGGATACTCAATGTTTTGTAGTTATTATCGAACACCTTTGAAAACGATAACAGCTAACTTTTAGTAATTATGGACTTGAAATATTAAAAATAAAATCTGCAGTGAAAATGTAAGAAGTCAAGAGTAACACTGATTAGATGCACCTATATTACGCAAAGTGGATATTCAATGTTTTGTAGTTATTATCGAATACCTTTGAAAATGATAACAGCTAATTTTTAGTAATTCTTTCTGACGATCTACTCCCTTGCAGTTGTGGTTTCACGATGAAACAGTTCCTCAATAACCACGGTGGTGTCCAAAAGTGAAAAATCTTTAGCGAAATAAACTCCATTAACTCTACTCAGCACTGATTCAGTACGAAACAAAATATCTGTAGGGTGCCGTGTCAACAAATGAATACCTCTAGATACGATATGACCTTACACTAACTATATCCAGAACCGTCACTTGAAATCAAAATTTGCGGAATGGCAAATTTAATTTTAAGGTCTTCAGCACCACAGAAATATCCAGCACCTCTTGATACGTGTTATAAGTGATAAACACTACAATCAACATTTGCATCAAAACGTGAACATTTAAACATTTTAAAGCCGAAGGGAGTGGCATAAATTCTGAGGAGGCAGACCCTACAGAATCTAAGAAATCATTCCTAGAGGGGTATTTCAACTTGACGTTGACCTTGATTTTCGCAAATTACTTTGCAGCAGAAACAGGAAGTGGCAGAGAATAACTTGACTTCCTTGCAAAAGAAACCAATTTTCATATATATATATATATATATATATATATATATATATATATATATATATATATATATATATATATATATATATATATATATTATATATATAATAGGTTTTTATTTTCCCCCATTTTCATATTTCTCATTTATGTTATTATTATCTAAATCTTTAATATTATTATTTTGTCTTAATTTTTCATGGGGGGAGCACGAGCCCAGGTGACGCCCTCCCCCTCCCTGGATCCGCTAGTTCGTTACGTCTTATATTTTATGTAAAATCAAACAGTATCACATTCTGGCTCTCGCAACTGCTCAAGCGATCTAAAGGACATGTAGATGATTTTACAAGGAAGTATATTCCGAGAAACACAATTGTCAAACACCGTGTCACACAGTGTAATTAGCAACAGACGTGAAAAAGCATAATGAATGATTACGGAACATGCACAGAGCACTTGGAAAAGCTTGATCAATAGAAGGCACTTTGCAGATAAACACGCTCACGATGAATTACGTCACGTTCCTGAATACTTCACGTTCTGTTTTGTATTAATACGACAGGCTGTTACATCATGGTCGAAAGACCAGAAAATATTTTCATTAATGCAAGTCGTATGATCAGTGAGACGTTTGATAAAATAAGAAACGTATGATAAAATCCTTGACGAACACTAGTTCAAAATATGCAGGATTTACGAACACTAGTTCAAAATATGCAGTCGTGATTAGGGAATTCTTTTCAAACCAATAAGAGGTCATTATCTTCAGTCATCACCGTTATTTTTGGCACTTTCGAAATTACAATGGAAAGTATCCATAACAATTCAAATGTCACCTTTAGTTGCTACAAGAAAAAAAAAAAAATTAGCTACTAACATGCGCCTTTTATGTCTGTAAATACAAGACGGTCCTCATCTCTCTCTCTCTCTCTCTCTCTCTCTCTACCAAACAGGTACCTTTTAGGTCTGTAAATACAAGATGGTCTTCACCTCTCTCTCCCTCTCTCTCTCTCTATCCATACCAAACAGGTGCTTTTATGTCTGTAAATATAAGATGGTCTTCACCTCTCTCTCTCTCTCTCTCTCTCTCTCTCTCTCTCTCCATACAAACAGGTGCCTTTATGTCTGTAAATACCTTTCATTAATGTAAATACAAGATCTCTCTTTACTCTCTCTGTCTCTCTCTCTCCATACAATTATTAAAAAATAAATACCATATAACAAATACAATATAAATGAACGAATCCTGGTTCCTTGAGTCAGCCAATTTTGAAGCAAACTTGAAGAATTAGGTTAAATAATAGGTCCCCATCCGAATCAATACACCGCACGGGGGAAAATTCACAAACTTGACCTCTGCTGGAGGTAAAACCAGTTAATGATGTAAACAAGACAAGAGAGAGAGAGAGAGAGAGAGAGAGAGAGAGAGAGAGAGAGAGAGAGAGAGAGAGAATCATGAGGTCACTATTTTTTAATAAATGTTTGGCCTTCAGGCCGGAGAATCGATGGCACGAGCAGAGATTGGGTAATACTTCCTGAAGGTCTGACGTCTGACAAGCAAGAAGTACGATAATATTTAACTTATTTTTTTATTACGGGGACCTATGGGATAGGTAACGCAGTACCCTAAATTTTCCTGTTCCATAAAAAAAAGTTATATATATATACAGTATATATATATATATATATATATATATATATATATATATATATATATATATATATATATATATATATATATATACACAGGGTTGGGGTAAGAATGCAATATATAAAATAACACATCTGAAAGAATGCAAATATCTAAACACATCTGCAAGAACTCGCAATATCTAGACACGTCTGATAGAACTTGAAATATCTAAAATAACATCACCTGATTATCAATAAACATCTGAATACTGAATATTGTGACCGTTCCAACATTACTCTGACAGAAGATAAACAGCCACAATGGTGACAGTACAGAAGAATCAGAACAGAGAGGAGACAAACCGATATCCTTGATTAAAAAAACTTGCAAAGGGGCATCAACACATGACACATCCACCCTCCTCCTGCAAATCTGTTTGTCCACCCTGGGTGGAGGGGGGTAGGTAGGGAATTGGGAAGGTAGGAAAGACATGCTTTTCATTCTCAGAGTAAATGACAATGAACATTCGTTATTGCAGTAAATTACAAGGTCTAGACTGTAAAAAGAGTTAAAACCTCTATAACCAAGGCAGATGAAGCATGGACCACAGCTCAGCAGGGACGAGGCATACAGGAATGGAACCAAAAATAGAACCGATATCGGCTGTAATGTACGATTGAAACAACCTACCTGTGACTGATTAGACGGCCCGGCACGCGATCGCTTGCCTAATGATTGTAGGCTGGATAAATCTTTGAATGCTTGCTCACTGTCGTCATATGTGAGTAGTGAACGCGCACGCACATTTTATATATATATATATATATATATATATATATATATATATATATATATATATATATATATATATATATATATATATATAATATATATATATATATATATTTATATATATAGATATATATATATATATTTATATATATATATATATATATATATATATATATATATATATATATATATATATATATATACATATATATATATATTTATATATATATAGATATATATATATATTTATATATAGATATATATATATATATATATATATATATATTTAATACTTGTAAATGCATATATGTGTATATATATATATATATATATAAATATATATAATATTATACAATATGAGACTAAGATCATATTAATATTATACAAATGAGACTAAGATCGTATATACAACAGCGATTTCCCCATATCCGCACCCTCATAAACGGACTTTGTACTACTACTACCGTCATTTCTGCTAATAATACCACTACAGCTACTGCTATTACTGCAAACAATTCTCAAACGCTCACCATTCAAGGCCATCTCGCCAAGGACATTGGCGAGGCTTTTAAAAATGAATGAACGCAACGAACAACCCGACTTACTTCGACTTTCAAAGTCTGCCTCTAAATATTATTTCTGTGAAGAGTTTGATGGCGCTTGCTACGCTGTGCTGGAACCTGGTGCTGCCCATCATGTCTCCCCTACCCTTCCAATCCACTACCTACCCCGCCCCCACCCAGGGCGGACAAACAGGTTTGCAGGAGGAGGGTGGATGTGTCATGTCTTCCCTACCTTCCCAATTCCCTACCTACCCCGCCCCCAAACGGGCTGGACAAACAGGTTTCCAGGAGGGTGGATGTGCCATGTCTTCCCCGTACTTTCCCAATTCCCTACCTAACCCGCCCCCACCCAGGGTGGAGAAACGGATTTGCTCCAGATTTGCAGGAGGAGGGTGGATGTGCCATGTCTCCCGTACCCTCCCGATCCACTACCTAACCGCCTCCACCCAGGGGTAGACAAACAGGTTTGCAGGAGGAGGGTATTATCTTTCCCCTACCCTCCCGATCCACTGTACCGCCTTCCATTGACAACAGGTTTCAATATTATCTTTATCCTTATGTATTTCAATCAGACAACCTCGATATTAAAGACCTATGGCATTTCAATCAGACCTTCATCTACGTCATGTTTAGGGATTTATGGCCTTCTGAACTTTGCGTTTAAGCCCCATAATTCCTTGCAATGAAGTAAAATGAAAGCACTTATTCACCATGGTTCCAGATTGACGGCGTTCTAAGATTTCTCTCACTAACTCATTAACCACCGTTTTCCCTTCATATCCCAACATCAGTCATTATTCCAGACATTCACTCAACAGATTTCTTTTTAATTACAAAAATCACTCACCAGGACGAATTTTACAAAAGGACACCAGGAAAAAGTATTAATTCCTTTTTCACTCCCTCGCTTTTCTGAAAAGTCAACGAACTTGGAAGACCAACGTTCTATTCTTGCTCAGGTCTCTAAATGTCATTGTACTGGCTATACTTCTCAGAGGCTCCAAGTCACACATATGGGAATGCTGTGGTCGTGAACATTTTCATCGAAAGGGATCATTTTTAATTTTCTGTAAAAGAAAACTACTGAGATGGCTTTGTCTGTCTGTCCGTCCGCACTTTTTCCGTCCGCACTTTTTTTCTGTCCGCCCTTATATCTTAAAAACTACTGAGGCTAGAGGCCTGCAAATTGGTATGATGATCATCCACCTTCTAATCATCAAACATACCAAATTGCAGCCCTCTAACCTCAGTTGTTTTTATTTTATTTAAGGTTACAATTAGCCATAATCGTGCGTCTGGCAACGATACAGGACAGGCCACCACCGGGCCGTGGTTAAATTTTTCACGGGCCACGGCTCATACAGCATTATACCGAGACCACCGATAGATCTATTTTCGGTGACCTTGATTATACGCTGTACAGAAAACTCGATTGCGCCGAAGAATTTCATAGTTGACTTCGTAAAGAGAAATATATCTTTACCCAAAGTGTGAAAAGTTGATCGTCTCAAAATATAATGATATCTTTTTGTGGTGTCATCATATCATCACTGTTTACAACACAGCCTCCTTAATTCTCATTTTCAACTAGAAATGTAAAGGCCTAGATATACATTTATCATCCTGTATGAAATATGAGTAAACACGAGAAAGCTTCCATGTACATTTTAAACCTAGAATATAATACAAAAAAATTACAATAGCACAACAATGTATTTCAGGTTTCCATTCACTAGTAAGTTTACTGTTAGGTCATTTTATAAAATAATAATAATAATAATAATAATAATAATAATAATAATAATAATAATAATAATAATAATAATAATAACAACAACACAACAATGTATTTCAGTTTTCCATTCACTAGTAAGTTTGCTGTTAAGTAATTTTATACAATAATAATAATAATAATAATAATAATAATAATAATAATAATAATGTTTATTAATATTATCTTACTATTATTTACATTATCAATAATAATGATAATAATAATAATAATAATAATAATAATAATAATAATAATAATAATAATAATAATAATAATAATAATAATAATACGAAATGAAACGCTCTAATCCCGACCGCAAAACGTAAGCAAACAAGACAGGTGTAACCCGGGTCGAGTATGGACGATCTGCACAGGTGAGTCACGCTCACTCAGGGGGGTAATCAATGTAGCCAATGGACAGGTAAACAGAAGCTTCGTTACCACAGACCAGAATGGAAAGGAAATTCCTTGGGGTTCTAGATACCTCGCCAGGGTAGATAAGACTTGATATGTATGTGATATTATGCAAAAAGGAGGTGAAAATTGTGGTATTTATTCTATCAGGGCAGTTCTTGGGACTATACAGATCTCCAATGTAATTCTACAAAAGGTCGTTGTACATATGTAGGCATTATATGTAGTGTAGGTAGGTCTGAACAGGATGGACCAGTCATTGGACTAAACCGTACACACACGCACACAAAACCAGTCAATGAATCAAGAAACCAACACAAAACACATATACAAAACAAATTCCGGAATCGAGGTATACACACATACAGAGAGAGAGAGAGAGAGAGAGAGAGAGAGAGAGAGAGAGAGAGAGAGAGAGAGAGAGAGCACAGACACACTCAAAAGTAACATACTCTCAAGCAACAAGGGAAGGAACAGCTGATTGTTCACCTGGTAATTAATGAAACAGCATGAAATAATAAAAGCTGCTTTTCGTCAATTTTTTATATTAATGAACTGCGAGACTTCAACAGTCACAACAAATTATTAATTCATATTTTCTATGCAAACCAAGGGGGCAGGAGGATAACTACAGACCCTTATCTATAGGTGTGTGTGTTTAATAGGAGAAAAAGAGAGGCAATAACAAGTGTTTAATAAGAGGAAAAGATAGGCAGTAACAAGAGTGGCCGATCTGGTATTATGCAAGTGTGAGGAGACTCACCAATGCTAAACGAGTTGTACAACCCTCTCATTACAAAGAGAATTGGTTGTCCTGTGTAAATTAGCAGGAATGAAAACGTATGTACCGACTTCCGTGTCATATGAGCAAAACAGAAAACCGATATTATTCGCGTGATCGAAGCACAAAAGTGACCTATTTGGCTAATCTCGATAAGAAAGAAAAGCAATGAAATGGAACTGACTCCTTCGTGTAATAGGCTCAGTTAGAAAATTTTATGACCTCATTATGATGAGGTTATTACTTCATACAGTGACGAAACTGCAAGTGTGATAATGAGGCTCAAATATGAGAGAATTTTAGTTGTAAAGGATAGTACGTTTTCTCATTGCAAAGGTCATTGCTTTCTGCGTGCAGTGGAATAAGATAGCACATTTTCCCGTGATTATGTTAAACAAGTAAGAAATTCGCCGAAGTTTCTTCGGCGCAATCGAGTTTTCTGTACAGCGAATAAGGCTGTATGAGCCACGGCTCATGAAATTTTCAGCCACGGCCCGGGGGTGACATGTCCTATAATGTTGCCAGACGCACGATCGTGGCTAACTTTAACCTTAAATAAAATAAAAACTACTGAGGCTAGAAGCTTGCAATTTGGTATGTTTGATGATTGGAGGGTGGATGATCAACATACCGATTTGCAGCCCTCTAGCCTCAATAGTTTTTAAGATCTGAGGGCGGACAGAAATTTTATGACTTCAATACTTCGTAGTCTGAAGGTTACAGAAAGAACACTGACTTATTTTGCAAACTGTAGTCATTGAATAAACATGAGCAAGAACGATAATGGCAGTAATGATGAAGACAATCTTCTGCTTGCAAGAAAACAATTAGAAACTTCTCGTAAATATTCCAACACTCGACTGGGTTCGTCAATTATTGATATGATGCGGAATTATTCAAATATATCGATCTTCATACGCATAACTTTCCTACTTCGAAAATGAATGACAATTTCTCTCTCTCTCTCTCTCTCAAAAATGACAATCTCTCTCTCTCTCAAAAATGACAGTCTCTCTCTCTCTCTCTCAAAAATGACAATCTCTCTCTCTCTCTCTCTCTCTCTCAAAAATGACAATCTCTTTCTGTCTCTCTCTCAAAAATGACAGTCTCTCTCTCTCTCAAAAATGACAATCTCTCTCTCTCTCTCTCTATCAAAATGACAATCTCTCTCTCTCTCTCTCTCTCTCTCTGACAATCTCTTTCTGTCTCTCTCTCAAAATGACAGTCTCTCTCTCTCTCTCAAAAATTACAATCTCTCTCTCTCTCAAAAATGACAATCTCTTTCCGCCTCTCTCTCAAAAATGACAATCTTTCTCCCTCTAAAAAATGACAATCTCTCTCTCTCTCTCTCTCTCTCTCAAAAATGACAATCTCTCTCTCTCTGTCTCTCTCTCTCTCTCTCTCTCTCTCTCTCTCTCTCTCTCTCTCTCTCTCTCTCTCTCTCTCTCTCTCTCTCTCTCTCTCTCTCTCTCAAGTGTCACAACTGTATATACGTTGTTACCAACAAATTCTCATTTTTCGTTCCAGGTAACTGCTTGTGATCGAAGACTGCAAGAAGGGTGACAACAGATCCAAGCGAATGCACCATTTTCCCAGAACTATGAAACCCATGAAAAGTTACAAAAGGGCCAGTAGTTCTGAGTAAACTGTAAGTGCATAATAAACATAGTGACTATAACTAAACTATATGTTTATTCGGTGTGTTTTGCGAACTAGAAGACAGTACCATGACACTAAACAGCATGGAAATTCTTGTGAGAAAGAAGTTGAAAGAATATGTGAGAAGAGTCAGTGAAAGTCATGATTACAGGAGATGAGGGTATGTACAACAGATACCATGTACCCAGACGAAAAGACTGTTAATTCATCTAGTGATATCTAAAACTGGAAATAGACTTTTCTGAAGAATATTTCACAAAGTTAAGAGCAATTTTTCTGTCTTCCCTTTCAACCAACATGAAGAAAAGTACTTTTAAAATATATGTAAGCACGCGTAGGGAAAGTTTCTGAGCAAGAAAAAGTGTAAAAGTCATTGTGGAAGGGGGTTTAACCTAAACTCTCGAAAATGGCATAAAGGTAATTAACCAGACTTCACTTAAATAAAAATAAAACCAACATGAAAAAAAGTACTTTTAAAATATGTAAGTACGCGTAGGGAAAGTTACTGGGCAAGAAAAAGTGTAAATGTCATTGTGGAAGGGACTTGACCTGAACTCTCGAAAATGGCATACAGGTAATTAAACAGACTGCACTCAAATAAAAATAAAAAAAAAGGGGTTAAATCACCGTTTCAAGTGAACCATGGGAGCTGGCAGTGCTAAGGGTCGGCCGACGCACAACGACGATGAACAAGACAAGCTTTCGGCGACATCGAGCGACAAGTGGGCCAACAACTCCGACGACGAATTCCCCGAGGGACACCACACGAGCACTTCCGCCTCCCAGGACACCCAGCACTCGCCGAACACTTTCGACCCCGGCCCTTCGTCCTCCCGTAGCAGTAGCAGCAGCAGCAGGAACAGCGGAGGCAGCAACAAGCACATAAACGAGATGGGCAACGAGGCAGAGGACGCCCACCCCGCGGACCAGAAGGGGAAGGGCGGCAAAGGAGGAGGAGGAGGAGGAGGAGGAGAACACAAGAGGCGATTCGGCTTCCACTTCGGGCGCCACCACAACGACGCCGCGGCGGAAAAACCCGCCGACCACGACGGCGACGCCCACCACCAGCAGGAGGAGGCCGACAAGAAGAAGAAGGAGGAGAAGAAGGAGGAGAGGAAGGACTCGAAGAAGGATGGCGAGAAGAGGACGGGCTTCAAGCTCTTCGGCTGGAGGAGCAAGAAGGGCGAGGAGCGGGACAACGAACTCGACAAGGACATCGACGACCTCGAGAAGACCTTCGATTCTCTGGGCATCGTCGGGAAGAACATGTGGGGGGAGGAGAAGGCTCCGAGCCCCAGGAAGGAGGCCGCCGACGACCTGGAGCTCCTGGAGCCCATGAGGAAGAGGAAGAACGTCAGGGTGAGGGGCACGAGGGCGACGAACGGAATGGTCGCCACGGAGAACGGCGACTCCAACGCCGGGAAGAACAGCAACGCGTCCTCGGGATCCAGGAGGACCTTCAGGTACTCCTGGGAAACCGAGAAGAAGAAGACGAAGCCAGATGACGAGGATGAGTGGGAGTACAAGGCGGTAAGTGATTGCTTCTCTCTCTCTCTCTCTCTCTCTCTCTCTCTCTCTCTCTCTCTCTCTCTCTCTCTCTCTCTCTCTCTCTCTCTCTCCTTGTAAATCCTACTGATTTTTTGCCTTTAGACTTATCTAGAAATTTATATTTAGACTTGTCTGTGTGTGTGTGTTTGTGTGTGTGTGTGTGTGTGTGTGTGTGTGGTGTGTGAGAGAGAGAGACTCTCTCTCTCTCTCTCTCTCTCTCTCTCTCTCTCTCTCTCTCTCTCTCTCTCTCTCTCTCCGCGTAAATTTCTACTGATTTCTATTTGCCTTGTGAATCCTATGCAATTTTATATTTAGACTCACCTAGAATTTAATACTGTATGTGTGAGGAGAGAGAGAGAGAGAGAGAGAGAGAGAGAGAGAGAGAGAGAGAGAGAGAGAGAGAGAGAGAGAGAGAGAGAGAATATTCAGCCACTACTAAGAAAAGGACAAAAAAAATAAATAAAATAAAAATGACAAACTCTACGACCCATAAGGAAAACCAATCTTTAAATTGTACTTAAAGAAAATAGATTTTTAAGATATAACAGCAAGCAGTCTTAAAAAATGACTCAGCTACAAAATACAATAATGTTTATTCGATACTGCAGTGTTTCAAACCAACGGCTGAAACCAAGCGAGCAACTTTGATCATAAAACTGTAGGAATGTACATGAGTTTTTTGTTATCTGTAAAAGAAAACTATTGTGCCGGCTTTGTCTGTCCGTCCGCACTTTATTCTGTCCGCCCTCAGATCTTACAAACTACTAAGGCTAGAGGGCTGCAAATTGGTATATTGATTATCCACCCTCCAGTCATCAAACATACCAAATTACAGCCCCCTAGCCTCAGTAGTTTATATTTTATTTACGGTTAAAGTCAGCCATAATCGTGCTTCTGGCAACGATATAGGACAGACCACCACCGGGCCGTGGTTAAAGTTTCATGGGCTGCGGCTCATACAGCACTATACCGAGACCACCGAAAGACAGATCTATTTTCGGTGGCCTTGATTATTACGCTGTACAGAAAACTCGATTGCGCCGAAGGGACTTCGGCGCATTTTTTACTTGTTTTATATCGAGATTTAAAAAAAAATGTTGACTCACAGGCCTAAGGTACCTAACTTTATAAAAGTCAACGTCATCTTAATCATTTTGGCGAAACTTTTGACCTGAATTTATTACTTAGTCTCTCGGAATTGCTCGAAAGAAAACTAATAAACACGACAATATCCATTATTCTTGCAGGCATTTTTCTACCAAATACCTTCGTCTGCAGTGATCATTTACACTCACGCTCTGTGAAGCAACTTAAACTTCGGGGTGATTCAAGAACTCCCTGAACCGAACAGAACAAGTTCAAAGCAGCTGGAACAGACATTCTGCATTTGAAATATTTATTTAAGATGGTGATACAAACCTCTGCGAATCTTGAGCCAAGAGTTCGTGGTGTTAATCAATCACATCTCACACATTCGTTAATTTGTTGATTCTTTAAAAATAAACGTGTAACCAAAAGCAGCTAGGATTTTTTGAAAGATTAAAAATAACTAGGAACTTTTGAAAGATTGAAAATAACTAGGAATTTTTGAAAGGTTAAATATAACTAGGTATTTTTGAAAGGTTAAAAATTACTAGGAATTTTTGAAAGCTTAAAAATAACTAGGAATTTTTGAAAGATTAAGAATAACTAGGAATTTTTGAAAGATTAAAAATAACTAGGAATTTTTGAAAGATTAAAAATAACTAGGAATTTTTGAAAGATTAAAAATAACTATGAATTTTTGAAAGATTAAAAATAACTAGGAATTTTGAAAGATTAAAAATAACTAGGAATTTTTGAAAGATTAAAAATAACTAAGAATTTTTGAAAGATTGAAAATAACTAGGAATTTCTGAAAGATTAAAAGTAACTGAAAAAGAAGAATGGATACAACTGAAAATAACCACTGACATATCTTTCATTAAATAAATTAAAGTATTTTCAATAGTCTTCCTACACTTTCAAAGCTCACTTGTAGCATTTTGAACAGTATCAGGCCCAGACCTATTCATAATACGTGCTAAGCTTTTTTTTTTACCTTCATTCTTTTAGATAATCGTTAAACCTTCCCATAACTGCAAGGGTCAGGAATGTTTCCTTAATATACATTACAATCATTTTCACCATAAATACTAAAATAAAATTATGTAATGACATAATGTTTGAGGGCGTTAATATACGACAGGGAGAAAAAGTACCATCATCCCACAAGTGAGGGGGGGGGGGTAATTGCAACCCCACCTTATGCAGACTATATCACGCAAACAAACACAGCAACGTAACTCTCTGGGTACAGCACATTCTGAAGAAATGACAGAGGCATAACACTGAACTAATAACACTCAGTGCCATATAGACAGCATCAGTATGCCTGTATCTTCGTTAAAATCCAACGAAAGTATGTTTTAAATATTAAAATAAAAGTCACTGTATTTTAATGTATTTTGGCCTCCCTGCATTACACAGGATACAGGAATATATAATAATAAAAATAATAATAATTTGATGATAATGATGATGATAAATTCAGGGGCTGCATAGGGTAATTTGACATCTATCTATTTTTAGCAGCGAATCTCACACAGTTTCATGAAAACAAAAACGGCTGCGTGAAGAATTTTCAAGGGCATTTAAGGCGTCAGAGAGAATCCACGGATCGTATATATACGGACAAAAGAAGGACACAAACAGTTCCCGCTACTGTCCGAGGTCATATGCATTAAACATGGATTATTGATTCCGGCCCAATAAGCAAGAAACTCGATGACAGGGTGCCATCGTTAGGGCTCACAGTACTGTCATGTGGGGTGGCGAGAGAGACGCCCTAGGTACTCTCCATTCAATTAAGAAGAGACAGGCACTTAAAGGGACGCGCTGAGAAACACACACACGCACAAGCACACATATAGATAATGTATATATATATATATATATATATATATATATATATATATATATATATATATATATATATATTATATATATATATATATATATATATATATATATATATATATATATATAATATTTATATATATACATATATATATATATATATATATATATATATATATATATACAATGGAAAAGGGGAAAAAACCACCCAACGAAAAATTATTTAAAATATGCTGAAGCTTCAGTACAATACCATAACCTACAGCATTTTTACCCGAAAGCATGAAATGATAAATGATTCAAAGTTTTGATTTTTCATTAGAAAAGGTACAAAATACCAAGACAATCAGAAAGTAAAGGAGCATTTCATCAACATAAATCAAGTATTACTTTTATAAAATAATAATGTGAAAGCCTGTACCACTAAAAATGAACGTGGTATATCACAAAGAAGAGATCACTTATTGAAAAAAAGAAAAAAATAAATCATTAAATAGAAAAAAATTAACGAATCAATAAATAAAGAAAAATTAAATAAATAGAAAAAAATTAACGAATCAATAAATAAAGATAAAAAATATAAATAAACTATTAAAATACAAGAATCATCAATGCAACACACAAAGAAATAACAAATATACCACACACACACATTACAAAAACGCCCACTCGAAGCAAATAACTGGGAGTTAAAACTCCCAAGGCGACGCCTTCGAAATACGGAGGCGAAACGCCCGCGCTGCCAGCCAGGATTATCGACCCAAGGTCAAGCGTTACACAGAAAGTGACACGCAACTGACTTACCTGCGTATCTGGGCACGAGATTCGGACGATCACAAAAATATCAAGTTAGAAACGGCGTTCCTCTTAGAACATTGTTTATGACCCACGGGTACCCATTCTCCTTAAACCGTATCTGAAAATGAAAGAACTTTGTATTATTCAACTAGCTAAAACGTCACTGTGGATTAAAATGCGTAGGATAAAATCGATTTGATGACAGTTCCCAGAATTTTTCCACGAAAATTCCACTGTTTCTTTGCTGACCTAAGCTGTGATCTATGTATGGGCCTGGTGGCTAGTCTACTGCAGCGGGTTGATGCTGAGTACCAGAAAGTTACCTGTATGTATGTATGTAATATGTATGTATGTATGTATATGTATATATAATACATATACATATATATATATTATATCAATACATTTATATAATATACATACATATATTATAAATATATATTATATATATAAATATTTATATATAAAGAGAGAGAGAGAGAGAGAGAGAGAGAGAGAGAGAGAGAGAGAGAGAGAGAGAGAGAGAGAGAGAGAGAGAGAGAGATAATTTATAAGATAATAAGAGGCGCAAGAATGCCAAAGTTTCAATCGGAAAGAGCTGAGAATCCCATTTTTACCACGAGAAAGTGACAATAAAAAAAAACAATAAGCATTAAGTAAATCCTAAGAAATGGTTCCCTGGAACACAAAAGAACACAACAAAAAAATCTTTGCAAAGAATATACCGTACGTCTATTAATTAGTTTTCCTATAATCTTGTTGACGAAGCAAGCAGAAATGACGTACACAGAACACATGGAGCTAATCTTATAGATTTTCGCGTGAATCTGCTTCATAAGAAACATGACAGGAAATCCATTAACGCTTCAATACATTGCCCAGTTTCAGATTATGCATGTGGCTTGTTCGGAAAGGCAAAGTTATGCATACCTGAGTTTAACCAGACCACTGAGCTGATTAACAGCTCTCCTAAGGCTGGCCCGAAGGATTAGATTTATTTTCCGTGGCTAAGTACCAACTGGTTACCTAGCAACGGGACCTACAGCTTGTTGTGGAATCCGAACTACATTATACCGAGAAATAAATTCCTCTAATTCTTCACTGGCCGGTCGGAGAATCGAACGCGGAACCAGCAGAGTGCTAGCTGAGAACGATACCCACCTGTCCAATGAGGACCTGGAGTCCATTAGTATAAGTATACGGCAATATACTGATCCATTAGTATAAGTAAGCGCAACATACCGACCCATTCGTATAAAGGCCCATATGCTAAACATGTCGAATACCCTTTTGAGACTAAACTAAAACACTATTCATGAAGCCACGCCTCCTTCGAATAACTATAAAGCTATCTTGTTTATATTGAAAAAAGGAGGGGAGGGGGGAAGTAGGAATAATGAACAACAGTTACAAAGGACAAATGAAAAGATTATAAAATTGCTGGCGTTCATTTCTCCAAATTCCTCTTTCTTCTCCTCCTCCTCTCCGTGTGAGCCAGCTGTGCGTCAGTACTAACCTTTAAGGAAGGTAGGAAGAAAAGGGTAGATTGGGAAATGACATCCGTTGCTACTTGGATATCGTCCTCTCTCTCTCTCTCTCTCTCTCTCTCTCTCTCTCTCTCTCTCTCTCTCTCTCAAATACATATGACTAAAACTACCTCTTTATCTGACCCTTTACTAACTGTACCTTGGAGAGAGAGAGAGAGAGAGAGAGAGAGAGAGAGAGAGAGAGAGAGAGAGAGAGAGAGAGTAGTTGTTGCATTGTGCCTGTCTCTAAAAATGTTATTTTCCTTCTGCTCCATCTTATTTTTTACGTAAGGAATACTCATACTCTGGTAGATAGCTTCCGAAACTGGTTGGTTGCCTCTCAAGCTTGTTCCATAATAATAATAATAATAATAATAATAATAATAATAATAATAATAATTTGAAACAAAGAAATGTTCTTCCCAAGAGTTGGGTTCCGCCCATTAAGACCTCGAACTGGATGCATTGAACAAGCTGGTAGAAATAAAAAAAAAAAAATAATTATATATACCACAAGAGGCTTCAATTCGAACTGTACAAAGGAGGACTGAATTGAATATAGAATTTAGGCCAAAGGCCAAGCACTGGGACCTATGAGGCCATTCAACGCTGAAACGGAAATTGGCAGTAAAAAGGTTTGAAAGGTGTAACAGGAGGAAAACCTCAGTTGCACTATGAATCAATTGTTAGGAGACGATGGAAACTCAGATGGAAGAAAGAGAATATGAAAGGAGGTGCAGTAAAATGAACGAAAAGGGTTGCAGCTAGGGGCCTAAGGAAGGCACGCTGCAAAGAACCTTAAGTAATGCCTACAGTGCCCCGCATGATGCACTGACGGCACTATCCCCCCCTACGGGTTGTAAAAAGGAGGAGAAAGTTTGCAAAACAAGAACTTTGTCTAACATTCTAGTTTACACGACTCAGATTGCTTTATATTCGCTTAAGCTATTTACTTGAAACGAAAGCATTTAGTTAGTATTAACATCTAAGCTTCATTTCCACATTTTCATGGTCAAACGTTCCTCACAGTCACTCATTCTGTCTCTTCCAGGTCGTTATAGAAGGCTTCGACATCGATAAATTCAGAAAAGCAAATAAAAAGGTAGGCACTTTTTTTTTTCCTTCTTGTGATTTATACTGGCGTTAAATGATGCAAAATTTGACGAGTTATGAAAATAAATCAAATTCAACTAGATGGAAAGAAATGTAATTTAATTAATTAGTTAAGTTATCGGTAAAAATTACAAATATAAAATGTCTACAGCATGTTTACAGCAATTAAAAGAATCAGAATGCTACTCATTTTACTGCAGGAGCTGGAAAAAAATATAACCTAATTACCATCCATTCATCAAATCCTGAGAAGATAAATTAAAAAAACCTAAATGCATACAGAACATCTACATACAACAATTAACCGCATAAAAATACTTAAATACTTATCCAAATGCTCCTATGAAATTTCTCTTTGAAAAGTATATAGTTCCCAAAATACCCATCAGGCTATTAATTTTCTCTCCTTATTTCTGCAGGACCCTGTGTATGATAGCGCAAGTCTTCCGAATGCTGTCAGGTAAGTGGGTCTCTCAAATATATATATATATATATATATATATATATATATATATATATATATATATATATATATATATATATATATATATATATATATATATATATATATATATATTATTGTCATGAGTGCGTTTGCATGAGTGCTTGTATGCCAATCGTATCTCTCCTTTTAAATTAATCTGTTCACTGATATATATATATATATATATATATATATATATATATATATATATATATATATATATATATATATATATATATATATATATATATATATATATATATATATATACACATACACACACACACACATATATATATATATATATATATATATATATATATATATATATATATATATATATATATATATATATATATATATATATATATATATATATATATATAACATGACGTGTATAAGACAAAGAATAAACTATTAGATTCATGAACTATAGCAGCTGATACTCCAGTTATTCACCACGATGATTATCACCAGAAAAACTTTTAAAAAAGTGGGCTGGCTGTTTTATACTTCGTTACAGAATCCCAACTTTTGAAGTTACATCGCTTGTCAATGAATGTACAAAGCTAAGCCAACGCATATCTAATCAAAATATGCTTGCACGACAACGACGAGAGAGAGAGAGAGAGAGAGAGAGAGAGAGAGAGAGAGAGAGAGAGAGAGAGAGAGAGAGAGAGAGAGCTTGCTTTTAACCAAGAAAAGCGTGTACGAATTACTAGCACAAACACGTTCTTAAAAAGACAGTACGCAAACATATTACTGACGACGGGACGCAAATTCATGAGATGTATACTAGTGTTGCGCCAGCCCCGGTTTTTTTTGCCATGCCCTTAAGTTAGGTAGAGTTAGATTAGGTTTGGCTAAGTTAGGTGGGACTAGTAACTCTCCACTCACTTGGGTGTGGGAAACATAATGAGATTGTTTTCTTGATAATGAACTGAATATAGAATTTAGGCCAAAGGCCATGCACTGGGACCTATGAGGTCATTCAGCGCTGAAAAGGGAAATTGACAGATGAAGTAGAAGGATTTAAAGGTGAAACTGGTAGAAAACCCAACAGTTAAGAGTAAGAAGTAACTGTTGGAGAGGTTGGACAGCAAGATGGAAGAAAAGAAGCGGGAATATATTAAGGTAATAGACGAAAAAAGTGGGCACAGCTACGGTCCTAAGGGACGCCGCAAACACCCTTTCAGTAAGGCCTACGGCGCAACGCGTCAGGTGGACTGACAACACTAACCCCAAGCGGGGGAAAGCCTAAAAGGTCATTAACTCCTAAAACTATTTTCTACAACTCTTAAAACTATTTTCCACAACAGACAGATTAAAATGACACGTAACTAAACACAAACATACAAATTATACGCGTCCAATCCATAGTTACCCACAAGGTCACTCGGCGCTAAAGTTATTGGGAAAAGCTTTGCCTGTTCTGAGTAGCACCAAACAAGTTATTAGCCGTCGACTCGATCGGTAAGGTAGGACAATGTCGAATGTATCGACCTGTACACGACTCTCCCAACCACGCAGAGATGGCAGACGAAATCTGATTCGGCGTGACGCATAACTTTAACTCTTGTGTGAGTTAAATCAAAGTGCAACGTTTCAGCACTTATTCTGTGTAATTGACTTTTCAGCACTTATTCTGTGGAATTGAGTTATATATGTCATATGGGTTGATGGAAACCTTCAGTATAATTAAACTAATATTTCTGAGAGTAGGTAATTTTTATACATTAGATAGCACGTACAGAAATGTATAAATGACGAACCGAGAGTGGTAAAAAGTGAGTCTGTGATAACGTCTATGCAAAATTAAGAACACAACTTATGTCCATAAAAATTATATATATATATATATATATATATATATATATATATATATATATATATATATATATATATATATATATATATATATATATCATAGTCATGCCCTTTGAAATGAGTGGACTAACAACTTCCAATTTCAACCTGTTGCGTAGTTTTACTACTTTAGAATTACCTTCAATTCTGCCCCCTCTCTTTCACCATTTCATATAATCACGACGAATATGCATGACACATAGCAGTACACTTCAAGCTGATTAATTCTTCCAGCAAGGCGTGCCCGTATATCTCCCTAAAATAATTTTTACCTGAATACAAAGAATTTCTTAAAGAAAAGTTGTACGTTGGACTCAACCAAAATTGGAGAGTTACGAAGCAGCCTGTGATGGAGGGACGTTCTGTCTGGGATTCTACTCTCTATAGAATATATACAATTTAGACCGAAGGCCAAGCGATGGGACCTATGAGTTCATTCACAGCTAAGAGAAAAATTGAGAGTAAAAGGTTACAAAGATGTAACAAGAGGAAAACCTCGCAGTTGAACTAAGAAACAAAAGATGATATCTGAACCGATCAGTATCGCACTTTTAAAGTTGGAGGACAAATATAGTCAAAACCACATATCTCCACACTGAAGAGAGTGCATGACGCTCCAGTACTGTATGTGGGTTTGAATATATTTTTCTCCAATTTATGTTTTTTTTTTATCTGAGCCACTGGACACCTCGCCAGCTCATTACTGTAATGTCATTCCGAAATTCCGATAGCAAGCCAAGGAAGTTTAATAGCAACTTTATTCAACAGCAGATTCTGTCTAAAATAAGGCATTTTCTCCACGAGATTACAATTTACGATGCAATTGTCATCTCCGAAGTGATTACAATTTGCGATGTAACAGTAATCTCCGATGTGATTACAATTTACAATGTAACTAATCTCCGACGAGATTGCAATTTACGATGTAACTGTAATCTCCGATGAGTTTACAATTTACGATGATCGGAGCTTACAATTTACGATGTAACTGTAATATCCGAGGAGATTACAATTTACGACGCAACTCCAATCTCCGATGACATTACAATTTACGATGCAAACTGTAATCTCCGATGAGATAACAATTTACGATGCAACTGTAATCTCCGACGAGATTACAATTTGCGATGTACCTGTAATCTCCGATGAGATTACAATTCACGATAAACAACCAGGAAAAGGCAAACCTACAACCTATTAATAACTGAAAACCCCTCAAACCACCATTTTGAGCAAGATTCTGTCAGTCTCCATCAAACACGCAGTGTCCAAACATCTTTTAAAAATGAGAAATGAATACTTTGAAATAAACCCTAAAATACAAACGGAACTCAAGACGACGCCAGAAACAATCAATGACAAAGGGAATCTAGTGGAAGTACTGAGACTTGGTTACTGAGTGGACCACCAGTGGTATACCCGGCCCGCGGATCGATCGTTGTTGGAACTGTGGGTTGCGGCGGAACTTTGATGAAGGCTCAAGTAGTACTTCAGGAGAGTTAGGGAATAGCGAAGTATAGCCTCGCTTATCTAAGGTATAGATAGCCCCCATATATTCAAAGTGTAGCGCAATACATTTAAGGTATAGCTCCCATAAATTCAATGTCTAAGTAGAGCACAGTAAATTATATATATATATATATATATATATATATATATATATATATATATATATATATATATATATATATATATATATATATATAAATATATATATATATAGTGTGTACCAAAATATCATATATAAAAATTATATATATATATAAATATATAGCCCAATAAATGAATATACATATATATATATAATATACAGTATATAGTATATAGACACAATATAATTTCAATATTTACAGCCTATCCTTAGTTAGAAATAATTAGTAAATTCCAGGTGTAGACCAAAATATCAAACTAGGGCCCTAAAAATTAATACTATATCCACATAAACTCAAAGCAGCCCAACAAACTGAAAGTACAGCCCTTCAGGTTACAGCACAGCAGACTGACGCTGCTACGGGCTCCAAGCACATGAGTCTGCAGCAGACTGACGCTACTACAGGCTCCAAGCACATGAGTTTACAGCAGACTGACGCTACTACAGACTCCAAGCAAATGAGTTTACAGCAGAGTGACGCTACTACAGACTCCAAGCACATGAGTTTACAGCAGACTGACGCTACTACAGGCTCCAAGCACATGAGTCTGCAGCAGACTGACGCTACTACAGGCTCCAAGCACATGAGTTTACAGCAGACTGACGCTACTACAGACTCCAAGCAAATGAGTTTACAGCAGAGTGACGCTACTACAGACTCCAAGCACATGAGTTTGCAGCAGACTGACGCTACTACAGACTCCAAGCACATGAGTTTACAGCAGACTGACGCTACTACAGACTCCAAGCACACGAGTTTACAGCAGACTGACGCTACTACAGACTCCACGCACAGCCACACATATCACTCGGGCGAAAATGACCCGGAGAAAGTGAGGTATAATTTGGGAGTGGGCCACCTCACTCCCCAGGGGATATATTAAAGCGAATTGCTGACGTAACGAAGACGAATGAGGCAAGGGGAAAAATTCTAAATACGAGTCAAAAGGGAATGAAAATTAAGAACGAGGAAACGAAAGAGAAGTGGGAATTAGGGGGAAGGACTGATAATAATTACGGAGAGGGCATTGCCCGACTGGGCGAATAATTAGACAAGTTAATCCCACACGAAGACGGAATTCCTCCGAAGGGATTAGAGGGCGCCAGACACAGAATTCCCCAAAAAGCACCGAGGTACTTTAGGTGGCGTGATCAGATGTTCTGGTTTACGCTGAATAATGCAGAGGAATCTACTTAAATTAATTTTTTTGTAGTCATGCATATACATATGACACTTTGCGGGATAATGGCTTATAATTAAATGCGAATGCTAACTGTTGGTATCCCTGCCTGAGCCAGGCATCCAATGCATCGAACAAAGAAACGAAGTTGATCATTAAAGAGTGCCAGTCTGACTGTCCGTGACGTGACCACCCCCACCCACCCCCAAAGCTCTGGACTTATCCAGTTTCCGACCTTAAGGAACCCCCACCTGTTCCACTCCCCAACCCCGCCCCCCACCTCCACCCACCTCCTTCCGTCCACCGTTACAATGGCGTGCTCACTCACTCACTGACTCTGCCAGCCATCGACCCTCATTTTTACTATCTGTTTTGGAAGTGTCCGTTCTTTGCCTTCAGATATTCCACGAGCAGTCACGAGGGAGGGAACTGTTGTTGCCTGACGAAACTCTGATGATCGATATCGGTTAAGGCGTCGATAAGAAGCATCGACAAGACCCGACTCCAACCGGAAAAAACTTTCTTTCAATGAACCTTGAAAGTGTTTGAATGTTTGAAAATGGAGTCGCTCACGGAATGATCTCGTTTGCCGGGATGTTGCAAACACTTCCCGAATGTCTGTGAGCTTTCGTTTTGTGTTTCTGTGATGTTCTACGTAGTTTGCTGAATTGAATTGAACGTAGAATTTAGGCCAAAGGTCAAGCACTGGGACCTATGAGGTCATTCGGCGATGGAAAAGGTAAACTGACAGTAAAAGTTTTGAAAGGAAGAAAACCTCGCAGCTGCACTATGAATCAATTGTTAGGAGAGGCTGGAAAGTAAGATGGAAGGAAGATAATATGAAAGGAGGCACAGTAAAAAGAAATGAAAGGGGTTGCAGTTAGGGGCCGAAGGCACGCTACAAAGAACCTTTAGTAATGCCTACAGTGCACCACTTTAGGTAATACTCTTCGTATTTCTGCGACTATTATCGTGTTTGTTCTACGTAGTTTGTGGTTTTTCAAATTTAATAGTTCTGGTTCGCCATTACGCCTCATAAGTACTACTTTTAGATGGGAGTCAATACATTCACAATTTTATTTATTTGCCTCCAATGTCATTGCTTAGTATTCATTAAATTTCTCATGTTTTTGTTCTACTTTATGGGAATTATGCTCTAAAAATCTTAGTCTTTTCATTGAACAGGTTTACCAACAAAAACTTCCACGCCACCCTTACTGGCAGATACTTATTTTTCTTGTTGTTTCAGACCACGTTTCACTCACTTTTGTTTCTCGATTAGTCTGGAAACATATTCATTTCTATCAGGTCCACTAACCCAAGAGTAAAATTACGATCATAGTTCTTATTTCATGTGTGAATTTGTTCCCAGATTCGATGCGCAATCAAAATTTAGCTCAGAGCTCAGTCTTTGCTTTGCCAATATATCTTTAAAAAATGTATTTTAGACAAAAATTATATTTTATGAGATATGTACAGTATACTGTATATACATACATATATATATATATATATATATATATATATATATATATATATATATATATATATATATATAGTATATGTATTATATATAGATATATATATATATATATATATATATATATATATATATATATATATATATATATATATATATATATATATATATATATATATATATATATATATATATATATATATATATATATATATATATATATATATATATACTAACACTACGATTCATACAAATTTCTATAATTCCAAGCCATATCTAACAAAAATTTTCTTTTGAATTTCAGTTACTTCTAATGGTGGGTAACTGTAAAATAGATGTGTCTGTATATATGCTTTGACAGAGTACTGGGACCCTTTGCTTATGATAAAAGTTCCGCGAAAATCTATTATCCTCAGCATAATAAACATGATAACTTCTCTCTCTCTCTCTCTCTCTCTCTCTCTCTCTCTCTCTCTCTCTCTCTCTGTAGCTTCTTTCATCACTAAAAAAATAAAGCTCATAATTGGTATAATTTACCTGTAACATGTTCCTATTGTGCGCACTGTACTGTACTGCAAAATCGCTTGACCTGTTTTGCTACAATTTTAAAACCAGCTCAGAAACCAATGCTTAAAAACTGGCTTCCTGAGAACGATCTTGTAGGGAAAGAATTTCAGGACCTTTCTCTGAGGCGCACTGTTTAGGATGTACTGTAAAATCACTTGACCTGTTTTGCTACAATTTTAAAACCTGCTCAGAAACCAATGCTTAAAAACTGGCTTCCTGAGAACGATACTCTACGGAAAGAACTTCAGGACCTTTCTCTGAGGGACAAGGTACAATATGTAAATGCTTCGTTCTTGCACTTTTGATCGACAGCATTGCTGCCAGTTTGCAATTCACAGTCTTGTAGTGTTGCTTGAGATGTGCCATGGTTACGACGTGCATATCTGTAATTTAGAATATTAAAAAAAAAGTTCGTTTTGCGAATTGTGATAAATTGTTTGAATGCTAAACTGTCTTCACTGTAATCTCTCGACATTTCTTAACGCTCAGTTATACCTGGGCAGTTATGCCTGCACAGTCGGCCTGCGCAGGCAAAACTGAACCCACTAATGTTCAATTATACCTTAACAGTCGGCCTGTGCAGGCAAAACTGAACCCACTAATGTTCAATTATACCTTAACAGTCGGCCTGTGCAGGCAAAACTGAACCCACTAACGTTCAGTTATACCTGCGCAGTTATGCCTGCACAGTCGGCATGTGCAGGCAAAACTGGGCCCACTAACGTTCAGGCAAAACTGAGTGTTAGTGAGATCAGTTTTGCCTGCACAGGCCGACTGTGCATGCAAAACTGAACCCACTAACGTTCAGTTATAACGGCGCAATTATGCCTGTGCAGGCAAATCTGAACGTTACTGGGTTCAGTTTTGCCCGCAGAGGCCGACTGTGCAGGCATAACTGCCCAGGTATAACGGAACTTTAGTGGAGGCCTTTACTAAAGTTCTGTGTAAGTAGGATAAAGCAAACACACAGCATCAATGTTTACTTTTAATACACAAACACAGCAAGAACACAGAAACTGGACAGCTGGTCGCCGAAAATTGTGTAAACACACTTTCCCTTTTCAAAGGTACAGACGTTTTCACCAAATATAATTTATACAAGAGCGGCGACCATTTTCAGTATCTGTGCCTGATTTTGGATTGGGAATGAATATCGAATTGAATACAGAACTCAGGACAAAGGCCAAGCACTGGGACCTTATGAGGTCATTCAGCGCTGAAACGGAAATTGAGAGTAAGAGGTCTGAAAGGTGTAACAGGAGGAAAACCTCAAAGCAGTTTCACTTTGAATCAGTCGCTAGGAGAGGGTGGAAAGTGCGATGGAAGGAAGAGAATATGAAAGGAGGTACAGTAAAAGGATCGAAAGGGGTTGCAGCTAAGGGCCGAAGGCACGCTGCAAAGAACCTCAAGTAATGCCTACAGTGCGCCGCATGAGGTGCACTGAAGGCACTAACCCACTACGGGGGAATGAACACTACTATGTCAAAACAACTGCATGTGCATGCAATGGTTTTTTTATTAAAAAGAGAAAACTAAACACAGCGGTTATAAAATAAATAGAAATAGAAAAGTTTCAATAGTTTTATGAACGTCAGAAACAATAGTATTAAAATAACTAAAAACTAAGTGAGTAAAAAAACCCAGAACTGGACACATTGGTACAAAAAAGACTGAACTTTAGTCCTGAAATGACTAAAAACTCGGTGGCCATGACATGAAAACCATCAAAATATTAAAATAAAAATTTTTTTACAAAAACGGCTGCAAATTTCGAAACCATGGTATTTATTGAAAACTGAAAAGTCAATGGCCATGAAATGGAGAGCCATTAAAACACGAGACAAAAAAATATAATAAAAATTGCTGAAAAATTAGACGACATTTAGGGAAACAGTGTGGTAAATCCATAAATCACAATACGTGATTTTTGAGAGAAGGAAAAATTTTTTTTTTTTAAGAATTTTTTTTTCTTTTGAGAAAAGAAAAGAAATTTTTTTCTTTAGAGAAAAGGAAAAAATTGCATTTTTTTTAAAGGAAAACAATTTTTTTGAGAACAGGAAAAAATTATTTTTTAGAGGAATTTTTTCTTCTTTTTAGAAAATGAAAAAATAAATTTTTTTCTTTTGAAAGGAAAAAAATTTTTTTTTCTCGTGAAAAAAGAAAAAAAAGTTTCTTTTGAGAAAAGGAAAATTCATTTTTTAAAGAAAAATTTTTCTTCTTTAGAGAAAAGAAACATTTTTTTTTTTTTTACTAAAAATAAGGAATTGTTTTTCTTTTGAGAAAAGGGGAAAAAGATATCATTTTTAAAATTAAAAATCTGGGCCACACCTTATCTTAAACGATGTTAATTCTGGGAACTTCCATCATCCACGCCCCTAAAATAACTTAGGGAAGGAGACTGTCCTTTGGCACAAACAACACCTTACAGGAAATAATTTGCATATTATCTCTTCCACCTGTCCAGGAAGCAGGTCAGGGCAGGGGGGAAATCTGATACAATGAGAGAGAGAGAGAGAGAGAGAGAGAGAGAGAGAGAGAGAGAGAGAGAGAGAGAGAGAGAGAGAGAGAGAGAGAGACTTCGTTACCATATTAATAAAAATGCCCCTTTACAACAGAAAAAAATACCTTTTTCTTCATGAACGGTGCAATATTACCCAGAGAGAGAGAGAGAGAGAGAGAGAGAGAGAGAGAGAGAGAGAGAGAGAGAGAGAGAGAGAGAGAGAGAGAGAGAGAGAAATAGCCGTTATCACATTAATAAAAATACCTCTTTAACAACAGAAAATATATATCTTCTTTTTCATGAAAGACAGTGTTATCCAGAGAGAGAGAGAGAGAGAGAGAGAGAGAGAGAGAGAGAGAGAGAGAGAGAAATAGCCGTTATCACAATAAAAATACCTCTTTAACACCAGAAAATATATACCTTCCTTTTCATGAAAGACAGAGAGAGAGAGAGAGAGAGAGAGAGAGAGAGAGAGAGAGAGAGAGAGAGAGAGAGAGAGAGAGAGCCTATGAGGTTCGCTCGAGGCTACATCTGATCGAAGATCATGAAAATTTGAGGACATCGAGGTCCTTCCGGCTGTGTAAAACTCGCATACCTTAACAAGGACACATGAAGGAGATATACGGGACCCAAAAGGATCGTCCAGGATCCAAACGGATCGTTCGGGATCGAATGAGATCGTTCGTGATCCCAAAAACTTGCTCGGGATCCAAAAGGATCGTCCGGGATCCAAACCGATTGTACGACGTTCAAAAGGATCGTCCAGGATCCAAGAAGATCGTCCAGGGTCCAAAAGGATCGTCGGTGATCCGAAACGATCGTCCGGGATCCTAAAGGATCGCTCGGGATCCAAAATGGATCATCCGATATCCAGACGAATCGTCTAGGATCCAAAAAGATCGTCCGAGGAAAAAAAAAAGATCCGGGATCCAAAAAAGGCTCGTTCGGGATCCACGCGGATCGTTCTGGATCCAAATCGATTGTTCAAACATTATGTTAATTATGTACGTTGGCCAAAGGATTCTCGATAACTTGAGAAGGATTTCGAGAACGCAAACTGCATAAGTTATTAATTGTAAGTTTATTGAATAAATCTATTTGAGAATCATACATACTGCTTGAAAGGAGAGGAACATACACTTTAGGCCAAACGCCAAGCACTGGGACCTACGAGGTCATTCAGCACTGGAAAGAAAATTGAGAGTAGGTAGGTTTGAAAGGTGTAGCAAGAGGAAAACCTCAAAGTTGCATTATGAAATAACTGTTAGGAGAGGGTGGATAGCTAGGTGGAAGAAAGGCAATATGAATGGAGGTACAGTAAAAGGAATGAAAGGGGTTGCAGCTAGGGGCCGAAGGACGTTTCTTAGAAAAGGATACTTGAATTACACAATCCTGAGAATGATACAGAAGAGTGGAAATGAAAACATGGAAATAACAGATCAATAGACAGAAATAAAAACCAACTACAGTATGAATAATATGTAGTTATACATTTAAGGGACCACCTGAATGTATGAGTTGAATTATACAATGTAAAATCCAAAAACGTTCGTCCAAAGCTACACCATAATCTACTCAGATGCAATAACTTTTGAGAGAGAGAGTGAGTTTCAAAGGGCTCTAAAGGGGCCCATACACGTTCAAAAAAAGCGTCAAAATTTCGCATCAAAATTTTGATAACAAAATTTTGATGCAAAATTTTAGTGTGTGTAGGACGTTTTGATGTCAAAAAAAGATTTGATGCATCCATGTCGAAGATTTTGACGATACTGAATTTTGATGGGAAAAACGCCTAAACGTGTGTGGGCAATTATGCATCAAAATTTTGTATCAAAGTTTTACACGTCAAAATTTTGATGCACAATTTTGACGCTTTTTTTTTGAACGTGTAAGGCAACCTTAACAGGGTACGTACACTATTATTATACCCAACTAATCGTATTGAGAGAGAGAGAGAGAGAGAGAGAGAGAGAGAGAGAGAGAGAGAGAGAGAGAGAGAGAGAGAGAGAGAGAGAGAGAGAAAGTCTAACAGGGTACGCACTTTTATTATTATACCCAACTAATCGTATTAAGAGAGAGAGAGAGAGAGAGAGAGAGAGAGAGAGAGAGAGAGAGAGAGAGAGAGAGAGAGAACAGGGTACGCACACTATTTTTATACCCACCGAAACGTATGAGAGAGAGAGAGAGAGAGAGAGAGAGAGAGAGAGAGAGAGAGAGAGAGAGAGAGAGAGAGAGAGAGAGAGAGATTCAAAAGGCCCTAACAGCGTACGTACACTATTATTATACCCAACGAAACGTATTGAGAGAGAGAGGGAGAGAGACTCTAACAGGGTACGCACACTATAATTATACCCAACTAAACGTACATAACACAACACTCTCTTAGTATCAAATCGATGTTTACTAAGCCCGCCACGAGAAAGCTAATTCAGTTCCATCAATACTTCGGAAAACTCCCTGACATGAATAATGAATTGAATGCGATCGAACAAGCAAACGCGGGGAAAGCGTCCTTACTCCAGGTAAGAATAGAGGTTCTGGAAACACGCAAGGCTTGCGGACCAATATCGAAGATTTCCGGTAATCACAGAACAACAAATTATACTACAAGCCTTGAATGACTCGCCAGAAATGCTTACAGGAGGTCCTTGTATCCCTAACAACCTCGGCTGAGTATCCTAGTATCCCTCGAATCATATCATGTCCTGTATAGGACAGACTCGCAGCGTTTTTCAAACAAGAACCACATTTTGCATTACGACCCATTATACCCAAGGGTAACATATCAAAGACAGTATAAACAAGTAAAAAATGCGCAATCGAGTTCTCCGAACAGCAATAATCGTGCTTCCGGCAACGATGTAGGACATGTCACCACCGGGCCGTGGTTAAAGTTTCATGGGCCGCGGCTCATAGAGCATCATTCCAAGACCACCGAAAGATAAGATCTATTTTCGGTGGCCTTGATTATACTCTGTAGCGGCTGTACAGAAAACTCGAATGCGCCCATTTCATTTATCTCGCGGCCCACTGGAAGAACGGTCGGGACCCACAGTTTGAAAAACGCTGGAGAACTGTCGTCAATTCTAGAACGTTTTTAGCTTCCAATAAATTCTTTACAATTGGCTTCTTCTTAGGAAGGGCGTTTCCATAAACCTTGGTCTTACTGATTGTAGTCAATTGTAAGGAATTGATTCTAGTTTGAGCGTCCTTGCCATATTGTTTTCAGATTTTATTATTAAATATTTTATATATATATATATATATATATATATATATATATATATATATATATAATATATATATATATAATTATATATTATATATATTTTATGTATAATTGTTTATGCGTTGGGTTTTGTTGTTGAGTTAGTAACAAAACAGAAAACTATTGTGTGGAAAATGATGATAAAAGATGAAAATTATATATATATATATATATATATATATATATATATATATATACATATACATGTATATATATATATATATATATATATATATATATATAATTATATATATATATATATATATATATATATATATATATATATATAGATAGATAGATATATATATATATATATATATATATATATATATATATATATATATATATATATATATATAGATAGATAGATAGATAGATATATATATATATATATATATATATAATTTTGTTATCATTTCCACACAACAGTTTCCTGCTTTGTTTCTAACCCAACAAAAACCCAACGCACAAAAAACCCTAATTTAATTAAACCACCCATGCGTGACAAACGTAAATACCATTTTACCCAGCCTTAAAATAAACCCGCCGAGGAAATATATAATCATCAAGAAAAAGTCTGGGAGGCATCGCTAAAATTGCAAGTCAGAAAAAATACCAAAATGCTGGGGCAGGCATTTACGTGGGATGGTTCAGTCCAATCAATGGAATCAATACCTTGCCATAAAGGCGTAGCCCACATCTCGATAAGTAAGACATCTCGACTTTCACGTGAGCTAATGAAGATTATCCAACGTTTCAGATACTCTATGAACCGACAAGTGACTTTCGCTCTAGAAAAAGAAAATCTAAAAAATAAGTTTTTTCGGCGCAATCGAATTTTCTGTACAGCGTCTAATCAAGGCCACCGAAAAAAGATCTATCTTTCGGTGGTCTCGGTATAATGCTGTATGAGCCGCGGCCCATGAAACTTTAACCACGGCCCGGTGGTGGCTGTCCTATATCATTGCCAGACGCACGATTATGGCTAATTTTAACCTTAAATAAAATAAAAATTACTGAGGCTACAGGGCTGCAATTTGGTATGTTTGATGACTGGAGGATGGATGATCAACATACCAATTTGCAGCCCTCTAGCCTCAGTAGTTTTTAAGATGTGAGAGCGGACAGAAAAAAGAGCTGACTCACAGACAAAGCCGGCACAGTGGTTTTCTTTACGGAAAACTAAAAATCCTTGCAACCACTGGCTGTACATCCAACTTCACAATCACAGGAGGTAAAATGTATTCAATAATCCCCTGGATAAATACGAAAATAACCAACTGTTAATGATTTTTAGTCATCATTGCAAATGCTTGGCATACCCTGAGATTCGTGACACTTTGAAGCCAACAAGAGTCATAAATAATTCCTCGATTAAAGATATGACAATTCCTAATCGATACAGCCACATTACTTTAAGATTACTACAAAATAAAGGACGTTTCAAGATCAAAGAATTAAACTACGACGAAAACTGCCATGTCTGATTGCATACGACAGAGAAATGCAACGGCACTTGACAACCGTCAAGTAAATGCTTCAGGGCTGGAAAAACCAGCGACTCTTCCCCGTCACTACAAAGTGCAGAGAACAAAGCAGATTCAGTGACACTTCCCAATCGATAAGTACAAGACGTACAAAACCATCGGAGGTACGTGACACATAACCCCTATAAAATAAAATGCTACAAGACAACTTCTTGTATTCACCTTGTGACTCTTTAAGAAATGCTAAATGAAACCCTAAACATAAACGATGTGACTTACCAACTCATACTTAGGACAGAATACAATGCTTAAGTTCAAAGAACTTCGCAGGCAATCCAAGTTATACACTGCGAGTGTATCTTTACATACAACTGTTTACGAAGCGTTTAAAACTTTTTGCAGTCGGTAAAAAATACTTGAGGCTTCGCAGCTATTAAAACTGCTTGACATTTTATACCCTTACAATTCCCAGCTATTAAAACTGCTTGATATTTTAAAACTAAGAGAGATTTTAGAGAGAGACAAGAGAGAGAGAGAGAGAGAGAGAGAGAGAGAGAGAGATAAATTCCATCTTCTGCAAGACTAGAATCTAACAACCAGAGAAGTAATATAAATATATCTTGTCAGTCTCGCTTTCCTAAAATCGCCACTATAGTCCACGACTATGATAAATTATTAAAAATTCTGTCTCAAAGAGGTCTGCGTTACTACTTGACAATATAAAGACACTGGTAAAGAAAGAAATAACATTTACAAGGACATAACATGTCCGGGGAAAGCACTCAAAGCGAATATATGGGTCAACAGTCTAGATGATCACAGGATACATTACACTGAATGTACCCTATGGTCATCTTACGATATATTCAGTAGAATACCTATCATTAACGTAACGGGAAAAAATAAAACCAAAGTTCAGTTAGTTAAAAAAAAAAAAGC
The DNA here is from genome assembly GCF_040412425.1 of Macrobrachium rosenbergii. Lineage (NCBI taxonomy): Eukaryota > Metazoa > Arthropoda > Malacostraca > Decapoda > Palaemonidae > Macrobrachium > Macrobrachium rosenbergii. The sequence continues at coordinate 41,794,585 of NC_089767.1, read as the reverse complement.
AAAGGCTAGGATGCTTCCAAAATTAACTGCCTAAGAAAAAGCGGACGATCAGATGCACGATAAAGTTATTATAGCGCCAGATGTTATATTCCAGTCCTGCTTCTAATAAAAATAGTTTGAGCAACACGCAAAGGGATGGGCAAAACCTTGATAATTTCCGATTGTCCTTTTTCGTGTTTTGTGTTCTCTCACTAGACAACCGCAGGTCTACTCTAGATACAAGAATCGAATAAAAATATAATAATTTTTACATAAAAAAAAAGCTTGAAAAAGAAGTCAGATAAAAACTAAACCGTCGCGTCAAACGCGCAGGGCTACGCAAAACCTCAATATTTTCCGATCGTCTTTTGTTTTTGCTTCGTGTGCTCAAACTAGGCAATTATTTCCGATCGTCCTTGTTTTTGCTTCGTGTGCTCCATATAGACAATTAAAAGACTACACGAAATAAAAGAATCGAATAAAAATATATAACTTTTCATATCTAAAAAGATCTTTGAAAATAAATTCAGTTAGACAAAATAAACCGACGCATTCGACCGTTGCATTCAAACACGCACGGAAAGAGAAACGGTAGCACGAATCCTGCGACACCACTCATCACGCCACTTGGGAGACTTCTCATCTCATTTCACATCCCCAACTCTCCCACCCACTACTGAATGGGGAAGGGGGGGAGGGAGGGTGGTGTTATCCTGAGAAAGATGCAGCTAATTACTAAGGGGTATCTCGATCATCATGCAAAGGTCGACCCTGCAATGCACCACTAACCTTGGCGGCAGGAGTGAATCAAATGTGTTTCCGGTCCTTCAGGAATTACTGATTCCAGTGTGATGAATTAATCTCCTGTATGCAAAGTGGAATGATTTGGGGGGGCAACTGTTATGATAAAGGTGATGACGAGGATTTTCTTTAACCTCCAAGAAGGTGGCTATGTTTGCAGTACAATTCCTTTGTTTCTTTGTCAGTTTTTCAAATCTGTTTGTTTGTTAATAGAATTACTAAGAATGTTAAGGGTGGATTTTGAAAAAAATTTCAACAAGAATTTAATCTCGTCCTTAACTTTTGAACAATGCATTATAGAGACTTTGCACTTGGCATCCTTACTCTACTAATGAAGGCCACGTGCAGAGTGAAGTTAAGGCCAAGGTCATACTTAAAGGTCAAAGTTAAATAAAAACATAACCTCTGTCATAACAAACAATTCATGACGAGACTTCATATATTGCACACACTCCAATCATCAAGCTAATGCACAGAGGAAGGCTAATAACCCAGTCATACTTTAAGGTCAAAGGTCAAACATGAATTTAACCTTGACCAAATAACTAGAGACCTTTTAAAATATAAGACTGAAATGTCACATCTATCATGAATAAGCCACAAATGATATTGATGTACACAGTAAGGTCAAGACCAAGTTCATACTTAAGAGGTCAAATACAAATTTAACCTTGCCCTTGACTTTGGCACGATACATAACTGGGACTTTACTTTCAGCTTATGTGTTTTTGGGAGAAGGTATCTTTGGGTTTGGTTAGGTGTGTGGGTGTGTGTTTGAGGGAGGGGGGGGGGGAACTGCTCATTACTGGGGGAGGTGTTTGCAGTCTCTGAAAGGTTGTTACCAGAATATTACTGTTATTATCACATTGTCATATTGGCAGTTATTCTATAAGAAAGCAGTAACAATAATGATCTTAATTATGATGGTAATGCAGCTGTTGATACAAATATTAAAGATGAACAAATAATGAAAACTGCAAAAAAAATAAATAATAATATTAATATTACACTCTTGATAATTAACATCATAAATAATAATAATAATGATGATGATAATGCACCCTCAATAATAATAATAAAAATAATAATATAATAATAATAATGCACCCTTAATAATAATAATAATAATAACAATAATAATAATAAATCAGCCTTAAAATGCAACATATCCCTTGCACCATCATCTTGTTTCTCGGCTTTATGTGAATGGCGTGATTGCATGCCTCCAAACGACTGTTGCTGAGCTCCTGTTCGTTTTTCTTTTATGTACGCTTTTTGCTGAAGACAATGCAGTTGCAGTGACTTCCAGGTAATAAAAAAAAAACATTATGCAAACACATAAATATTCAGTGCACCTTCTGATGTGCAGATTTCTTTTGCTCTGATTTCAAAAATGTCTTAAGAATCATTTTGTTTAAATTTGTTTGGAATTTTATGCATTTGGATCAATAGGTACTGTAGTCTGGATACAACTTGGATGTAACGTTTTCCCTGACATGCAAGCAATTCATTACTCACCTGTTACTAACGGTCATGTTTCTTTTGGAGATCGAAGCTTGTTACAATTTTCTTTTCATTTGAGCCTATGTCTAGCCTGTTACATCTGCCTGTGCTTCATCATTACCACCATCACTGCCTCCAATGCTGTGTTACACATAGGATGTCTGTGAAATTCAGCTACTAATGTCTTCCCTGTGCTTTATTTTCCACGAATCTCCAGACTCCCGTTTCCTAGCTTTCGTCAAAGTACACCTGGGTCTTCCAACTCTACTGGTACCCACACCCCAGCTGATACTACCAGGTATTTTTCTTCCAGAGGGTGTGAGGAGGACATATCCAATCCCCATTATCTCATCTACACATGCAACTTCCATTATTTCTCAATAACATGATTCATGTCTGTATAGTAATACAGACAGTGCTAAACTTATGTATGACCTTAATTTTATATCTACCTGAAGTCTATCTGATTTCCTTGAATTCCATATCGTATTCAGCCTGCCCACTGTTTGATGTGCCTTGTTTACTCTTTCATCAAATTCAAACTCAAGGGGCCCCCTACTGAATATCATTTGTCCTAAATGTTATAAGAATCAACATCATTAATGCTTCTCCTTCTAGTGTTACTTCATCCCTCTGTGCATACTCCGTTCCCACTATTTCTGCTTTCCTTAGATGTATTTTGATTTCCATGTCCCTAGATATATGTACTGTACTTATGAACACATATTTTACAAAATGATAGCACATTTTTTGGGGTACTAGCTCTCTCATGGCTAGCAGAAATAATACTGTAGCCACTTCTAACCCCCTGGCTCTAATAATAAGGAATGCAAACTGGGTTACCAGCCTAAAATTAATTTTCTTTTGTGCTATGTGTGTATGAATTACAACAGCAATGTGTCTAGTGCAACATCCACTTGAAATGATTCACCAAACATTCACTTACACTGTAGAGATTGCTTGATCTGTTTAAACAATCTGTAGCTGAGTAAGCTGTAAATGTTTTATTTAATTGTCCATAAACTTAATGTAGTGCACCTTTTGGAGCAAAGATTCCTTGAACTTGTTAACCAGCTGTAATATTCTTTCCAGTTCATGGAACGTTTGGAAAAAAATCTATCCCTAATCTTCCCATATTCTCTTATATTGTTTTAACTAGGAGTGTGCTTTTCCATGATCCGTTAAATATATATAACCTGAGGCTACACTCAAGTTACATTAGACAAAGTAAAAATGGAAGCAAAATTTTTATCTAACGAAAAGTCACTCTGAAATCAATTGCTACAAATTATGGTGATGAAATTACCAAGAAGACTGATCATTATAAGAATTCTTTACTGAAGGGATGTTCCCTATGGGAAGGCATACGTTCTAATGGTTCAGTCTCTCTGGGATGATGATGCTGTAATATGGAGAGAACGTCAAGAAACAAATTCATTCATTTCAACGTATGAGGAAAGACGACATAAAATCCACGTAACTATTGACAGTAAGATGTGGTGCAAAAAGGAAGAGGTTGTGTAAGTGAAGTCTTTAATGAAATATACAAGTAAGGGAAAGAGTCTGTATGAATCTGTGAGGGTTTATGACAAAATTAGTTAACAGGTCCAGTATGAGGAGGATGCAATGTAAATGGGATTATATTATAAGAAACAATTTTTTAAAACCAAAATGTTACAGAGGGTATACAAATGGTAAGGTTTAAGAGTGGAAGCCAGTGCAAGTAGTCATACAATATGAGATGGAAGAGAAGATACCAGAACTTTAAAAAATTATAGTTACAAAATGTCATGGGAAGTAACAGCTGCTGAATTGAAGCCACACAGTGGGCCAGAACATCAAAATGCAAGGAATACGAAATCTGGAAAATAAAATACAAAGAAAGAGAGCCTGCAGAAATACCCTAAAAGAAAATTTTATCTGGAATTACAAAGATAAAATAGATAACAGCAGAGGAGATACATGTACTAAGGTATAGTTTAGGTGCTTTAGAAGATAACTAACATCATCGCTTTCTCAAACCCTGATGTTTCCACTGGCTTGTGCAGGAAGCTCAAGCGAAGGGGCCCCTCACTCAACCTGGTTCCCTTGGCTCTCCATCTAAACCATGGGAGAGACTGATTCTGTAGAACTGTGGACTAGACCTTCCTCGGAGGCGCTACAAAAAGACCCATCTGCCAGGCTGGGAATTCCTGGAGGATTGCCTCTAGTATCAAATAGATTTTTGTCAATATTGTACTGAAAAAAGCACAGGTCTCGGCTCCTAATTTCTGTAATTCGTTATAATCCCAATTTTCTATTCCAGCTTCAGTATCGTAAACCCAGACCATTTCCCAATTACCTTCTCTCTTTATTATATACTTAAGCCTTCTCCATTAAAAATAAAATCCTTTTCTCCTCTTTTTATCATCAAAATCACCTGCCTTAACTACACTCATAACCTTACTCCGGTCCCCTTCTCAATCATAACTACAATCTACTTTAACTTTTCCTTGAACCATGTAATAATTCAGATATATTTCCAGCCACTCAACTTGGCATTGAGTCACATCCACTAACTTAGGCTTCCATCTACTCTTTGCTAACAAACTTTTCCATGTCATTTTCTCACTGTCAAGTATACAGTACTTAAGGATATTCTTTGTGCATACATTTGCATGATATTTGCATGACACCATATCCATTATGAGTGCCAATCCTGTTATTCACATTACCTATGCATTGCTACACTGATTTTCATAATTAAAGTTAACTATCAATGATTTATGTATTCTGTGAAATTTTTACATTACTGTTCTTCAGATGTAAAACCACACACACAGAGAGAGAGAGAGAGAGAGAGAGAGAGAGAGAGAGAGAGAGAGAGAGAGAGAGAGAGAGAGAGAGAGAGAGAGAGTCTTGGAACAGATCCAAAATCCCACATTCTTTAGCCTGAAAACTGATTTCTCATTTCTTATTGAAATAACTGACCTTTCCTTTCCCTCTTCCCTGTAAATGTGAACGACTCCTTCCCATAAATGCCAGCTACTGTACAGTCTCCTCTCACCATGCACTGTGCTGATATATTCAGTGACATTTACTCATGCTGCCAAAGACAAAAGTACTTGGTGAACTGATCTGCTCATGATTTTAATGCTACTTCTGCAATTTATTGTATTGTGTACATATACTTCACAACTACAGTAAGACAAAACAACCTCGTCTTATTATATTATGAAGTATATAGCAGTTCTTCAGTGGATCTGAGGCAGTCATATCAGCACTTTGAGGAAGAGGTTCCTCCAAAGGACTTAGAAGCCTGGAGATGAAATCTTTCTTTGGTTATAGGAAGTCTTATGAAGCCTCCATGCTCAAGACATCCTTTCTTCTGACACCTGAGAATTCAGGAAAAATCAGTGAATTGCATACTTCCTCAAATAACATGATACATGCCAAAGACTGGAGTTGAAAGGTCTGTACTTGCAACAGACTTTCTCACAAAAACACACCAAGTAGCCAGTTACCAAGCCAAAGCACACTTGCCTTTCTGTCACTCTCATACCATGACAGTAAGGAGAGGGCCTTCTCCTTTGATATGTCAGAGCAATTTTTCACGAAATGTGAAGAACTAAAATTGGTTTGAGAAAGGTGCAATCATACTTTTCAGTCCAAGGGACATACCAAAAGCAAGTGAACAGAAATACCATCCTTATCACGGCTCAGAGAGTTAGTTATTTTAAGGGCCTACAGGAAATGAAGAATGGGAAAGAACCATAAGTTACGATGTTTATAAAAAAAATCAAAACTCTTTCAATCTGTAATCTTTATCTTGATGCTGATTCAGCTTTCATGATCTGCACGTTGAAGTGACAAGTCTGCAAGCTTTTAGCTTAGGAAGGCAACTAGACTCACTGTAAATGGGTCCTTTGGTTGGAAAGGGGTGGTTGGTCCCTGCTTTGGGGGAAGATTCCTAAGTTGGTCCCTGCTTTGGGGGAAGATTCCTAAGTTGGTCCCTGCTTTGGGGGAAGATTCCTAAGTTGGTCCCTGCTTTGGGGGAAGATTCCTAAGTTGGTCCCTGCTTTGGGGGAAGATTCCTAAGTTGGTCCCTACTTTGGGGGAAGATTCCTAACACTAAATTCTTTACTTTCATCACTATAACCAGTCTTTCTTATCCATAAAGGCATTCTCTACAATGTAAACTCTCCACAGTCATCTGCCCATAAGTCAGACCTTATGGATAAGCGCTGTCCTCTGCTGTACTGTTCAATAAGACAAAGGCGTTTTTGAGTATGCTCCTGAAGCAAGGTAAGTCAAACCCTACACTGTGGAAGTCATGATACACCAATGTTTAAGAATACTGGTTATTTGGTCACCACCTGACATAAAGCAAATAAATGAGGCACCTCATACGTATACTCCAAAAATTAAAAGCAATGGCACATGTACTCCCTCTAATTTAGCAAAAGTACCCAACTTTCACCTTAAAAATTCACAGGTCAGCTCCGACATTTATATGCCATTAAGGGTGATTCAATCAGTTGGTTAACAAAGTTCACCTCATAATTCAGCTGAATTCTCATACTTTTCACTTTTACACAGTGATATCAATTCTTGTACAGTGTACTGTGGTTTAGTTACTGTAAAATACACATTTGTCATACATGTAAAAGAATATGTAAATATATAATAAAAGTATTATTGAGAGCAGGACCTTTTTGTAGTACACTGTATCACTGAGCTTTCAAATAACTAGGACAAGGAGTCCTTACAGTATGTATTGGATTTTCTGCTTAACATGGACTTTTAAACACGCTTGTAGTAGTTAAATCACCTCTGTTTTTGGTTTTCTTTGATGCAACAGCAATTAGAAAACAACCAGAAATCACTCCATTCCTTTCCATGAGGCAAGATTACTGTATGATCTTGTTCCAAAGATAGCTCAATTTCAGTCCCCAGTATTAATGCCTTAATGTCGTAAATTTCCAACTGATTATGATGTTTCTCCCTATACTGCATTAAGAGTTCCAGGACTCAAACATATTCAGTGTTCTTAAACAAAAGTAATGTCATGGAAAAATTATAAAAAGAAATTCAAATGCTCTCACCTGATCCCTAATTTTTCATTTCAGTGGCGACGACTACGAAGACGGGAAACCCATGCTTATGTACGACCAGAATGAGCAGCAAATCTTAGCAAGCATTGAAAGAGACTTCACGTTCAACTGAATGCGTCAGTCGTCAAGAAGAACACCATAGGCTGAGAGAGCTTCACAGTGCTCAAGTCTTGCTCTCATCATGGCTCCAGGAATCACTATCAAGCAGAACCTTACCTGCACAGAAAATAAGAAAATATCAATCTAATTAATGTGCTGATAAATAATAAGCCAACAAACCAGTGAACCATTCCTACTGTGAAATGTCAAAACAGGATACACTTGCAGAGCACTATACTCTTATTCATTCCTAACTGAAAACACTACTTTCCTAAAATTTTAGTTTGGTTTGGAAGATTCTTCTGGGGCCATCATTCAAAAACAGCAGTAAAAACCAGATTACTACAAATTAATTGTTATTCGGTTTGAATTTTAATCTAGAGCAAATATTTTCCTTACTTTCATGTGATTGCTGAAAAAGTTATCTCAGGAAATATGAAAATCTTTAGTGTAAAGTGCCCTTAAGTGATCAATAAGGGGAACTGCAATGAATTTTGAAAAACCAGAACTCTAAGAAAATACTACATCGATGATGATGTAGACGAATAAACTGATGCAAGATAATTTTGCATCAACATTACAACTGACGAGTGAGACAATACTTCAGATTCCTTTTGAGTTATTCAGAGGCTGAATGATTTTCCTTTCAGCTTTACGGTCTCTTTCAACATGGCCCTCATTTTTTGGAAAATGAAATCCATGTTTAAATTATTCTACTTACAAATGTTTTCTCAATTATTAGTGGAGCTGTTACTTATGTCTTTAATATTCAGAGAGGAGCAAACTGTTACTAAAAAATTGTGAAACAATTGACATGTGCTGGTTTTGGAAATGTCATCAACCTTATGTGCAAAAAATGTACAATGTGTTAAACATCAAATGTGCACTTTTGCTGTAAGTTCTGAGTGAAATTTTATAAACTTGTTCTTAAGAATCTTGCTGGAGAGCTGGAAAATGGATTCTCATCTCGTTTAGGTTTTGAACACACAAAACATACAACTGAGATGAGAATTCGAAGCCCACTGACATGAAAGGTTTGTACAATAATTCATGAACTGTGAAAATATGACAATAACCCAAGAAAACATTTCCCTTCTTGTACTCTTACAATGTATATGTAATCTTCAAGGATTAAATTATTATATTGTCATGATGTATTCTATGCCTGGTGCTACTGGAGAAACAGTGAGGTGATGTGCAATATGATGACAGGTGTCCTTCAGTTACTGGTGACTTGTGAAAGGAATGGACTTATAAATATACCCAAATTCCACTCCAACATAACTTGACCTAACATATGATGTGATGCCAAACTTGAATAGTGATACTGCTGTGGAAGTACGTACTACGTATTATAGAACACGATACACTGTAAATGGTTTTCTACTGTAATCTCTGCACTTACCTTACTTGAAACAAAGATGCCTTTCTCAATTCAAAATACACCAAGAAAGAAGACATTTTAACTACAATTCCCATCACCATAAAATATGGATAAGCCATGCAACTACAGAGTTAAAAAGAAAACATAACTGGAAACTAGGGACTCAGTAATAAAAGTAAAGTATCCCATCCTACAGTTCTGAATCACTAGCAAACCAAATTCACACCAAAACTAGAAGAAATGGCTTCGATCATTCTACCTTTAACAGAACTTTGGAGATTTAAAACACATCTTAAATAGTTTCTTCAGATACAGTCACAGCTCAGAAACCGAGATCAGTTTCTATATTACTTTCCTCAGTAATACAAGAACCATATTCCAGATCTCAGAATCAAAATGTACAAATGAAAGGGTTTCAGCTAATGGATGGCTTCAACTCTTACATGTGTACTCACTAGAGATCATATCTTGTTAAGCCATGTAATGCAAGACTGGTTGCTAGATTATAATGCCCCCCCAGTAAATTTGTTGTGTTTCCTGAGAGGGAATTCTTTTTTCCTTCTTATTGGACTTGATCACAGTTGCCAAAATTAGATATTTTCTTCTGGAAAACTTCTCCAGTAATATCTGTGGGTATGGGTGTCTTTAATCATAATACAAGTCAGGTTAGACGCCTGTAATGGCACTGTGATGTCTTACTTTTACAGAGTATGTAAAAAATGTAGTTTGTAGAGTTAACCATAAAGGGTACTGTGATCACTAAATGTACATAAATTTAACCAAATGTAAGAGTAATCATAAGGATTCATAGAATGCATATGCTCCTAAATATTTTTGATGTAATACCTGATCAATAATTATAAAGATCTCAATATTTCTTATTTCCCATTTGCACCATAAAGGGTACTGTGATCACTAAATGTACATAAATTTTACCAAATGTAAGAGTAATCATAAGGATTCATAGAATGCATAAGCTCCTAAATATTTTTGATGTAATACCTGATCAATAATTACAAACAACTCAATGATTCTTAATTTCAAATTTGCAATAACTGCTGCATCATTTTGTGAAGAAGTTATTTTTGCAAAACGTGGTCACATTCATTCATTTCTCTGGCAAATAAAACATAAAAGCTAAGAGATGTGACAGCTTCTTTATTTCTTTCATATCAAATAACTTTCTGTATACTGTACTAAGTAATATATATACCTGAACAAAATATTTACTTACAGACCATTATTAGTTACAGTAATCTAAAATTTGTGTGCTCTTAGCATATCATACATCCTAATGGATTACTGTAATAATGACAATTTTGCTAGACTATAACCTCAGTGAGAAAATGATGGTGATGTTTGCTCTGTTTTGTATACCATTGACAAAAGTAGCATAAATCAGCATACTGTTAAAGAACAATAGTTAAACATTTGCTCTTTTCAAGGCAATTAAGTCACTTTTTGTGGCAGCAAGGTCATCTCATGCAGACGCTTTATGCTAAATGGCGATCTTCATCCAGTACTCGAGGTAAATCCGTTATATTTTCATTTTCTTGAGTTTTTTTTTTTCAGGATTTATCTATTTAATCACTTGTCTATTTTATTTACTTTAGCATCTAATCATGGATTATGTCATTAACAATGTATATTCAGTATTTCCTCTTTCTTTCAACTGGTCTACTTTGTTCAGATAAGGGCATCCTGTCTGGAAGGTTGCTATGAATATGGATGACTTTGTCCTGTTTAAACATCAAAATGCTTGTTTATTATGAATAAACTAATTTTCTGACCTCAATACTACACCAAAAAACTAAAAGTAAAGTTTCCCAGAATAGTTTTCGTTTCATCATTCATACAGAATGGAGGGAATTTTTCTGACCACTTAGAATTTATTCATTTCCCAACCTCAATGAGAGTAAATGGTCGTAATCTAATTCAGAGAAACAAAATGATTCTGGAGAGAGGCAAGGAAATTTACAAAGTGGGATGACTGATAGAGTTCCTAATCTGGGAAATGCCAGCCCTCCTGATTTTTATGATAATGGAAACGGGTTCAATATTTTCATGCAACAAAATTATTAAAATAGTTAAGATAATACAGTAATAATAATATAGCTTCTAAATCCAACTAATATGTAGAAAACAAAAAAGGAACGAGATGAAATATCTACAAAATTCCAAAAGTCCTCAAATATTTCTGTGAAGTTCTTTTCTTGTGTTTTTAGTATTTATGTAACTATAAATGCAACTCCATAGCTACTTTCTTTTACCCAGAAGCAAAACAGGTGGATAGAGCATTGGTAATAACACACAAAACCTCTGTAAGGACTCTCATTGTAAATTAGATCTCTCAGCTTCTTGGGATAACACAGGTGTATATACTAATCTTTATTGGATCATATCCTCTTCGGTCAATGTGGTGTGCACAATCTTTCTATGAATCCGTATACTGTACTGTACTTTACTTCACAGTCATCTGACTACTCTATATGTAAATATTGTTAAAAAAATCTTGTAGATAGTAACTTGACTAGAAAACATTAACTGATATGTCAGTCAATGGGAATACAGTAATTGATTGTGTTTATGGCTTAGCAAATCATATACTTTCTTTGAATTTTTGTATAAAATTATAATTGAATAAAAATGTCTATCCTTGATGAAAGAAAATTACCCCCTCATACAAACTGCTAATAGTTTTAAAGGTGAGTTTTCACATATAACAGGTAAGTAAATATCAGTTCTCCACTATAACTAGTATATCCTTGAAAACTACTAAGTACAGTACTGTACTATACGTACTATACCGTATGATGGAATGGAATGAATAGCATTAACCAAGCCAGTTTAAAAAAAATACTAACAAGTATGGGACATTCCAAATTTTGTTGACCTTTTAATTCTCACAATATAGGCAGGTCTTTTAACAATTGTTAATATCTGTATTATTGTCAATATTATCATCAGTACAATATTTTCATTATCATCATTATTATTATGTATTTCAAACTAATCCCTAAATCAGTTTTGAGTTTTCAATGGCTGGCCTGTAGGGTTCTTTAAAACAAAAATTTATACTCCGTTTAAACCAATCTCTTTAAAATTATCTTAATTCTTTAACATGAAAATAATGAAGATTATAATAAAATTTCCTTGATTTGTTTCCAAACCTTCAGGTTCACAGCTAACTGAAGCTTGGACATTTACATAAAATATGTTAGTGTTAGTCTTGACCTGCATTCTCTTCATATTGGGTAGGGTCATGCGCACTATTCATCAAATAACCATGTGTCCTTGTACAATAACAGAAAAAAATCTTTTTCTACAGCAAATTACATATTTTCACTGTGAACCTCACACTAACTGGCTTTTGAAAGTACGAACACAATACAAGAAAGTTTCAAGTACTGCCAATTAAAAAGCAAAAATCAACTTAAGTTTACGTACAAAGTTAAATACACCCACACAACACAATCCAATATAGTATCTCAATACATGACATATTTTCACTGTGAACATCACACTAATTGGCCTTTGAAAGTACAAACACAACACAAGAAAGTTTCAAGTGTTGCCAATTAAAAAGCAAAAATCAATTTAAGTTTACGTACAAAGTTAAATACACCCACGCAACACAAAATCCAATATAGTATCTCAATACATGTCGCTCATTCCCAGCCAGCCTGAAAAAGACACAGAGCTGCTATGCGTGTCAAGGTGACGTAAATGTAAGTGAATATCAATAAATCAATACCAAACTGAAATGCCAGAGTGCTTTGTCATGTAATTGGAATGCTAAACCTCACATACAAAGCCTCAGGCTTGGTATTTGCTGTACTATTCATTTAATTAGAACTAATACTAGGCTGTACGTTTAGCTTTTGTATATTTAAGCAGTATTGTATCAGATTTAGTCTATAATTTTAACAAGATATTCCATGACTGCTGTTACTAGTATTACTGTACAGTATTATATTTACTTATAATTTAATAATAATAATAATAATAATAATAATAATAATAATACAGTAATTAAATTTCAGCCCTAATCTCCGTGTCATAAATTTATAAGTTCCTCGTTGGGCGAGTCGGTAGAGTTGTGGGCTAGCACTCGCTAGGCCTGAGTTCGAGTCTCCGACCGGCAATGAAGAATTAGAGGAATTTATTTCTGGTGACAGAAATTCATTTCTCGCTATAATGCGGTTCAGATTCCACAATAAGCTGTAGGTCCCGTTGCTAAGTAACCAACTGGTTCTTAGCCACGTAAAATAAGTCTAATCCTTCGGGCCAGCCCTAGGAGAGCTGTTAATCAGCTCAGTAGTCTGGTAAAACTAAGATATACTTTTACACACTTTTCATTCTTTCTTCAGCAACCTTTGGGCACATAATACACAACATTTACGAAACAGGGAACACACCTGATGAAACTATTTATGTTTCCATTTTTTTCTATTTTGAGCACGGCCTCTAACCTTCGAACCCTTTTCAGTGCCTAACTTTATCAAACTTCTCCTCTCCTGGACACAGACCTCCAATGGTGCTGCTTCTGTCTTTGTTAAATACTGTATATCATTATAACCTCCATTCATAATTTCATTATAAAGGTGGGGGCCTTTCCTCACTATGAGATTAACACTCCAATTACTAAACTCTGAAGCTTGAATCTCCTCTGTTATTATATCTGGCTCAAAATTCCTACAACTCTATCTCCATCTGCCTTTGCAAATTGTTCTTCTAAATCCACTGATTTCTTTCTTTCTTTAACCACCTCACATCTATGAGTTTTTGCTATTGTCTTGTCTGCTCACTGATGTTATCTACCAAGGACACAAACATGTACATGCTCAGGTATAGTCTCTTTCATCCACAATGGGAGGATATAGTCATCCTCTCTGTTATCAATGAGATAGGAAATGTTAATTATCAAACAGAAGTTCATGCCTTACATTACCTTGCATCTAACATTTATGATCTTATCTATTCCTCAAACCCTTTGAATTGCTCCTGAAAATTTCTTAACATTTGGGTCTCCTAAACTCCTAGTTTTTCTTCAGCCTTTGTCCTTTTCTGGATTTTCCATCTAAAAAATGACTGCTATAATGCTGGATATTGGTGGGTTTATATAAAAGCCTTTCACCTTGGTTTTCTAGGGGGATTTTTGTTGTGGTTGCTTAATTCCTGACATACCATAAATGAATTAAATTTAGTTATTGAGGCATATGCCTCCTCCTGCTCTTTAACTGACCATCTGGTGTCTTTCATATTTCTTCAATGAATGCAATGACAGCAGAAATCTTGCAAATACCATGGTCTCGTGTGGTGCCAAATGTCTCACCTAAATACAAAAACATATTAGTATAGCATTGCTTAAATGCAAAAGCCTCACATACTGACTATTCCACATGTACTTGCAAGTCTATAGCAGAACTCATGTTTCAGAAACCACGCAGCTAGGAACTGTTACACTCCAGATATCACATCAGACAAACATTTACCATCTTTTCCAGGAGTTTGCTGAAGAAAGTTAAAATAATGGGTCTTGTGGCTGGCCGCCAGCATTCATAGACACGTGGGAGGACATGTTCAATGTACAATTGAGTTATGACATTAACTGTTTTGTATTTTCTGCAACTCATCCAATAATGCACTTGCATACGTACTGCCATCTGGACCACAAATATCCTCTTTTGCATCTGCTCATACCAATTCATATTCTCTTGTGGGGACAGCAATCTTGCAGTGGTCTTCCAAATGTGGAGTGAAATCAATTAATGTTTTATCTCTACAGAATTTCTTCAATACACCAGCTAACTGACTACCAGGAGTATCAGTTACTTTCTGGGGATCAGCAAGTTTTTCTTTAGTTTTGGTACTGGTTAGTTTACTAGCAATGAACTTACTGTCTCCCATCTTCCTGACATATTTCCATTCACCCACAGAGATATAACATCTGCCACCTCCTCCCTTTGAGTTTTGTAGTCCCAGTGCTACAAACATTCATTACAAAATGGACTTCTGATATCTAGGTAAAAATTTATCCCACATAAGAAGGATGCATCCTTGGAAATACTGCAGATGTCTGCTTGACAGAATTTTATTTGTATTTCTCCACTTTTTCATGAACAGCCACTCTTAAAATTTCTAAAACCATGCAATTAGTTAAACGAAAGATCTCCATTACCTGTGAAACACTGAATTACAAGAAATAGTAAAACTCTTTTCTTTTTTTTAGCGGCTATTTTCTCATTACTATTATTGGTGGTAGTATTGAACAGTTCAACCAGATCACCGAGCTAATTTATTACCTCTCACAGGGCTGGCCCAACAAGATTTATCTTTACAAAATAGTGTTCAGATTGCATTTATTATATTACAGTTTCTTAAAAGTTCTAAAATTGGGTTAATGGAAAATGGAAATTGACAAAATTTGTTCAAGTGATTTGTTTCCAAAGCTTGATATTTGTTCTCCTATAATTGGACATCCACATGAAAATTATTTAGCTGTTAGTATTACAAAGATAAACTTCCATATAATTCTGCATTACAAAACAGATTACTTCTATAAAACCATCTAACATGTTCACTGGATTTAATCCAATCTGTACAGACAGAACCAGTAACTTGAAATTCTTTATCATGTCTCCAAAACCTATATGGGCCTCCTCTTCCACCAAACTCTTTCCGTTCTCAATGAAATTCTGTTGTACAATATTTGCAAAAAGATATTTTTGTTGGATTCTTCCTGTAAAAAGAAATCTATGGTAGATTCTAAAGAGGAATTGTTGGTATTTTATAAGGAAACCTCTATTCCATAACAGAATGAAACCTCAAAATAGCCCCAACAAAGTAGGTCTTGAAGATGATGATCATGTTAAATACAAAAGAATAACTGACATCAACTGAATTCCACATCGTCTTAAAAACACTTCCAATACAGCAAATAATATCTGTCCTGCCAAAGAATTCCTTCAAGTAAGGCCGTTTGCAATAAATAACAAACCCAATCATCAAACTACGAGACGACTGCAGTGGGTATTTGTTTTAAATAGCATTTCATGTACCTACTAGCTCTCTGGCTGATCTGGCAAAAGACTTCAGAACCTAACTTCATTCTTTAAACACACACACCTGTAGGCATAGCAATGAAAGTTGAAATCTCTTATTATAACAATTCATTTATTACTGTTCTGAATATACGATAAAACGACTTTCCTTCCAAAGCTTCACGTGAAGGAAGCGAGCCCTGTTGGAGAAGGCTTCCAAGCCTTTACGCCAAGTAGAAAACAGAACTGAGCAAATAGAACCAATTATAATAAAACTTACAGAATAGGACAGCTTCAAAACTACAAAAATTACAGATCTGTAACTAGTTAAAAGATCTGGCAGGCTAAAATGATGAGTGATGATAAATGAACTGTAACTCAACATAATAGTGAAGGCCAGAAAAAGGTAAGCCTTGCAAATAATCATGGTCTTTGCCCAAGTATAGAAGCCAATATTCCAAAACAACACAAACAACCAACCACTGTAATGTACTAAAATGAAAAAAATTAAAGGGTCAACACTTCTGCACTGCATGGCAAACTGTGGATGGCACTAAAGGTCCTTTGCTGTGTGTTCCTTTGTCCTCTACATTTTACCATTTCATGTTCCTTTTGGTCTTTTCCCGCCTAGCTGTACAACTTCACTAACTTTAATTTGCTTCAATTTCCACATCTTAAAGGGGAAAAATAATTTCAAGAAAGCCCACCAGTCTAAAAATGTGACTCAGTGGTCTCATATAACTAATAAAAAGAGTCAGTGATCTCAAATAAAAAAAAAAAAAAAAAAAAAGGAGTACAAAATACAAAGTAAGAATAACAAACAAAACTGAAACTGGCTTATTATTAGAGAAATATTAACTGACCAAGAGTTGGCTAAAACTTTTGTTAAAAGGGCAAATACCAAAAGTAGAACTATGGGAAATGTAACAAATGCAATCTAAAACAATACTTGCTGGTCATTTCTCCAAACCAATGAAATCAAAGTACAGGTATTTACATCAATTATTAGCGAACTGGCATAAGTAAAAAAATGTTTGTGTTGTTGGCCCTCTCTAACCTCCACTGTCCTAGAAAGCTGAAGAAAACCCATCAACTAGTCATTTCTTGCTCTGTCTTCAATTACGTTCTTGAAAAGCACAATAACAAAACAAATGGTGAAACAGTAACCTCGGGATACCCTTAGCCAAACCACACCTGGAAAACACTGAAGCTTGCAAATGATCACACATCCTCAAGGCATCATCCTGACTACTGCAGATACTTTGTAGACCAGCCAATGCATGTGCAGTACCAGCTGACTTCCATTCTTTCTTTGAACAGACTAATGCATCTGGGACAATGCATTGCATACAAAAGGGCTATCTATAAGCAATGTGTTTGTGGATAAACAAGCTAAATTTAGTTCATGAGGGATTTCCTGAGGTTTTCTGTTAACCAGTATTGAGACTTTTTGTCTGCCACAAATTGATGTGGTTACCTTTTCTCTCTGCATCCAAACTACATATACTGTACTGTATCTGAATAAAAAATCTATCTGATTATCACAGACCTACAACTAAATCCATCAACACCCAGCACATAACATTTTCTTACATATTCATACAGTAGTACTTGTAATGATGTTGATAATATCATTCCATTTATTATGATTATATATATTTGGTACTATGAAGTCCATATGAAAGTTTTTTTGGGAATATCATTAAAATTTTTAGGGGGATTATAAGCTATTAGAAAATCCTCATTTCTGAGATTTATCATCTGTACTAATGATAGACAAGAATGACAAGGATTGCAGAGCTGAGAAACAGAAGACTAAGCAACTATTCTCTGACCAAATAATTCTAAATGTTTGCTGGTAAAAGTCTCTTGCTCAGGAGTGAGAGATTAGCAGATGAATCCAACTAAAAATGATATTTTTGAGTATATGACACTACACAAGCCCATAATACGAAGAGGGGAGAAGAGGGAAGTGATGCAGTAAAGTAATCTCAGTATAGTACCACCGTTTACTGTAAGCAAAAATTACTACTCTTTTATATTTACACAAGGTTTCAATGAATAATATAGGTATGTCAAAGAATTTTTCATACACAATACTCTAATAATGAATACCGAAATGGTTAACACTAGGTTGCATCATGAGGCATTCAGGAACTGAAGGATTAAAGCAAAGTCGTTCATTTTTAAATTGTCACTGATATAACACTGAAATGTTTGTCAACAAACTACATATAATCACAAGAACACAGTAACAGGATGGGTTCGATCAATTTTTTTCTCTTGCAATAATGGTGTCGATTTTGTTTACAAGCATTGACCTTTAGTATATAATATAAATATGTCAGTGTTAGCTTCCTGTGTATACATGGGCACTACAATGGGGTGGCAATGTTGGGAAGAAATAGCGCGCACATACATTTAATCTTGATTTTAGGGCGTATATGGATGGCTTCTGACAGGGTATAATCTTTCCCTGGTAATGATGGTATATATTTTATTGTCTGTTTGCACCTAGTGTTACAGGTAAGATACAGCAACACGTAAAAGTCACACGTAAGAGAGACCAATGTACGAAGGAGATTCTCTTTGTGCAGAAAGTACATCTTCCCACAGATAACCTTGTAAAGCAAGTTTCCACAAAGAGAATGCGTGTAGGTCGAAAAGGCCAAAGAGAAGAAAATAACAAATAAATCCAGATACCTCAGCAAAAATATTTTACACTGTATCCACTTATAAACACCACTATATCAGAAAAACTACAGCAATGGGGCAAGGTGCTTAGAAACTGTATTACAGCCTTTTTACCAAAATATAAGCAAAAGCATCAACAATACTAACATGAAGAACCTTCCACATTTTTCTAATAAGGGAATGAAGGATCCATAACTTAAAAGGGGTAATGTCTCACAAATCCTTTAACTGTATTAAGCAACTATTCAGCACTGCCCACACTTGAATGGGCGTGAAGACAAAATTATTTCAAGTTATTTTGACACAACACACACTCAGAAACTATGTAAAGCCATGGACTAAAATTGTTTACCCAACTGAAGGAAATTATGGTTAGCTTTGTGGGTTCATCTTTGATGAATTATAGCATAATACACCAATTTATATTTGACCAATCTGATACTCAATGCCATTAAAATATAAGAAAAATTATGTTCATATACAGCATATATTTCAAAATGTATTCTTTCATACTAGAAGGTAATTTAACAACAAGGATAACATTCTCATAGCTATGGAAATTTTAAGCTTGCAGGAATACAACAAAGATAAAAGCTTTCCCCATACTGATGAAAATGTCTATTGATGCTTGAATAAATTATTTAGCTCATAAAATTAAGCACTGCAACATTCTACAACCAAAACTCTCCTACACTGCTTTATAAAATCCCACTTTCAAGGTTAAAAAAACAAATAACTAACATGATCAACATGTTAATGGTAAATTTGTTATGATGCCTTTAACAAAACATACAGCACAACATGTGCATGTAACAGTAAGCATTATTATAATTAAAATATATTAATTTAACAATGAAATTATATGAAAATATGCTACCTTTTAGGAGTCTGCAAATCATCTGAAAGCACAGTCACCAAGAGTAGTATGCTCTTTCTTTGAGAACAAAATTTCAGATTCATTACTGCATGTACTACCAAAAAAGTCATATTTTACCAAGGAAGTAATCAGACCATGCCAAACAAACTTTTCTACTGAGCATTTACAATATATCAATAACCTCTAAGTAAAACTTGTACGAAAAACAAAATTTTTCTACACAAGAAAGGCATACTGCACATATTCACTCCCCCAAAAAATGAGTATTTTGATAATCCAAAGAGCACAGAGTATGAAAGGGTAACAGCTAATTATTGGATATTTACAAGCTCTGGCCAATACATGACCAATCGTTTACTAACCCACGTTCTACCTCATATAAGGCATAAAACAAAAATGTCAAAAATAGCCCAAGTTATCGGATGAAGCTAGCAAAGTCCTTCATATTGCACTCCTAAAACTTTCACGGGAGAATGCTTGTGACTTGACTGTTTACTGTTTACACTACTGGCGTCGCAATGTCCACCGCCCTACAAAAAGGATAAAAAATACTGCTAGTCCTTACACGATCTCTCCTTGGATTACCGCTACACTACTATACTTGTACTCTAAAAAGCCTAAGTTGTGACAGACTAATTGTACCCGAAGAGCCTGAAACATGACAGACTTTTTTGAGCAATATACAGAGCAATCCAACAAAGAGCTGTACACTTTTGTAGACTTGGCACTACACACTACTTGGCTACAAGTCTAACTACTGTATAAAAGTCCCACCACTCTCTTAATAAGGAAGATAAATTTACAAATAAATACTATAAAACAAAATAACATTTTTATTAAAATGAAATACAAGTGAAAAATCTCCTTTCAATAACAAAATAAACTGGGAACTACTTCGTGTATTACTAAGCACGATACTTCATTCTCCTCCTCAGTTTCTGTTGCTTCTTGTCAAGCATTTCTTCCTTAGACTCTTCAGGAGCCTCTTGGAAGATCCAGGGACCAATGAAATTGGTCCATGCCATTTGGAAGCCACGAATTGGTGCCTGAAAATTCAAAATTACTGAAGATGGACATTTTACGCGTCACCCACACATTACATGTCATTCATAAACCTACATGACACAAATTCAACATGCAGCTTTAAAGCAACAAATACCTCCTTATTTGTTTATGCTTCTTTTTGTAAAGCAACAATCAGAACTGTCCCTACAAACCTAAAAGTCCCTTCCTCACACAACAGTATGGCATAATGACAGCCTTTGAGATAAAGTAAATAAATGATTAAGGTCAAACTAACCACAAAGAAGAGATTACCAATAATGCAACTGAGTCAATACCTAACATTCTGAACAAGAGTAAAAGCAAGTTATCAGTAATATTCCTTATTCCCTTCGAATGTCACCAATTCATACATAGGTAACTGCATCTTACGCACTAAAACTGAAATGCATGTCTTTTTAAAATGAATTTCAAAACCTAACTAGCTCTACATGTCATAACTTAGCTGACCAGACATATACCAAAAAGCAGCTTACCAAGCTGCAAAATGGGGGTGTCTCCCCTACCTGAGCCTCACCATCACAGTGCAGCAGTCAATCGGTATCAAGGGCAGACACTTAGAAAAATAAAATAGTCTCCAGTTACAAAACATAAGATTCAGACTCCTCTATGCAGGAGATCTTACAAGTTTGTATTTGTGTAATGCTAACATGAATCATCTGATTCATTTTATATGTGATTCATGCAGTGCCCAAACTACATTATATGATAATGCAGTAAATCTTATATGCTGGACAATGAAAACGCATATCATATTTGCCAGTGTATTAAATTCCATAGTGCATTAGATACATCCTTATTATACAAGGATATTTTTAAGGAGAAATATTTTGAAGGCAATGTTTTATGTTGGCTGTAAAGCAAAAATTGTTCAGCTAACCCATTCCCAAGTTTTTTTTGGCATATGTTACGACATCTAGCTTTAACTTAATACTGTGGTAATGCCTTTGTTTTTTCTGCGCCATGGGTTTAACCTCTGAGAAAATCTACAATAATAATGCATGGGGGCTAAATCGACAACTATTTTATGCCTTTATTTATTTCATATTGTATTTCACCATTTTATTTAATTCTCATTCTTTTTTAAACACTACACCAATTATCAATGTTATTACCATACATTGCATCCCCCTAGTATCACACATCAATTCAAGACTAGTATGGCATGCATTTCAAAAGCATCTTTGTAACAAATTACTGTATACACAAACTCAAAAATAACAAAAATAACATATGGTAATTACATACTGAAGATACAGACCCAACTGGCTCTACAGTACAGCTACCAAATTATCCCTATACAAATCAACATGAATATTTCTAAAATAAAAATCATATATGGAAGACAAACAAAAAATTTTATCACTAACTAATATACGACCTGCAGATATACTCTACTCAATATACCTACTCTAACTGCAGAAATAAGTTCAGTAATACCAAACTGTCTTCTAGGATAACATGCATGACTTAAATTACAGTATACAAAGGACTTAATACTTTCAGGCTACGTAAATTATATCGACAAATAAGGGCAGTCTAATAACAATGATCAAAACTGTATCTACAGTACTTATGAAAATCATTAATCAAACAACAGAATTTCAACTTACCAATAACCATAGCAGCCAAAAATAGGTTGAATACGTAGAAAATATGACCACTGCTGATGTTAGGATTATGAGATCCTTCACATGTCTGTCAAGAAAAAGTAACACTGTAATATATATTTAATAGTATTTGAAAATAATAAAATGTTTAGTCCAAATCCAATAAGAAAATACAAAAATTCTGAATGGAAGTACATGGCACAGATTCTCCAGAGCATAAGTTTTCTGCATTGATGTACAAAATTTTCTTGTTAATGTCAATTTAAGATCAATATTTTTTCACATTTTAATCACATCGTTCCTGTTGAGTAACCTACTGTACTAAGTTTGTCTATTTTCCTAAGCTTTAAAGTTAAAACATAAAAAGCATCTTTCAAGACAACATTGACTAATTTTCTGACACAACTGCACCAGGTATAAGTTTAAGAAAAGAATGGGTTTGTTTTCTTTATTATAACTTTCTATTTACTGTACACATAAGGACGGTTATTTATTTTTTATTGTCTCTGCTATTGCGGTGGGGGAAGGTTGTCCCACACAGAGTGAAGGCTCTATTTTTCCTCGATGAGTGTGGTCCTCCCCCTTCCTTGGTGGATAGCTAGCATAACAGCAGAGTAAATCTTGAAACTCTTTGTGCCTGGGTCCTGCTGTGCTGCTTGACCATGGAGCCAAAGGGAAGCACAGGAAAGAAGTACACTTACTCTGATGGAAGCATCAGTTTAGGCAAGTGTTGCCATATAAAAGGGTATAGGCAGTCCCTGGTTAACGGTGGGGGCTCCATTCCCGGCCGAGTGCCAATAACCAAAAATAGCTGATAAACCGCTTACCAACGCCGAAAATCTGGTTAACGACGTCGTTAGCCAAGCCCAGTAAAACTGGAACGCTGTTAGCTGACACCGCCGTTACGCAAGGACTGCCTGTTTACATAGGTAAGATATTATTACTGAAGCACAAATCAACCCCCAATGACAGAATTAAGAAGCTGGAAGGGTATGTAAGAAAAACCTTAGGTAACATGAGAAGTTACCAACAGAAAGCAATGCAGGCAGAAACCACAGGGATGCCATTAAAGAATGACAGTACCTGATACCCTTCTAAGGGGCAGTTTCTGAGAGAAACTTCAACTGGATGGCTATGTAAGATGGTTCTTTCTCTGCTAAGACATGGTGGCATCATTAATGCAGTACCACACTTTAATTCTGAAGCAGATTAGAATAATATGGGCCAGTAGGATGAAAACTAAGCTCCAATGTACTGTATTGTATGAATGCCTAGGCACGGACAATTAAATGAAAAAATGAAGATATCAAGGTGAAGTAAATTATAGCCTAGGCTTTAATCCTGTATTAAACACAAGAATGCTAAACAGAGTCTGACACTGATAACCATTTGGAAAATAGATTAATCAGACCAAAAATGATGCTAAAAAGACACTACTTGATGGTATTATTAGGGAAAGCCATTGATACAACATCAGTTGATGGTATTATTAGGGAAAGCCATTGATACATCAAAGTTGATAAATGGATATAATCATCAGCAATGCTGATTAAAAGATTAAAGTATTAAAAGTCCTATACAAAAAATGACATTGATTATTATTCTACTACATTTTCAAACAAGATGGGGCAGTGAAATTAAGATAAACTCTCATTTGACAGGAACCTTTCATCCACGGGAGAACAATATTTTGATATACAGTATACTATAATAGGTTCCAGTAATGCAAAGATTTGTTCTTAGTATGAATGGTGAGGTTCAATGAACCTCGTCAGCTTCAAAACAAGCCCAAAGATGGTGTAATAGCAACAACACAAACATTGCAATATTACTTACTCTGCTAATCCACCTTCCATATTCAAATCACACCCTTCATCCAGGATAGAACCATCTGCTGCAAGTTTGGGCGTGGCCATAGATGACATAAAACGGAAGCAGGCAAACCACACCACGCCAGCAAAACCCATCAGGACCTGAAAATAATCATTATGTTTATTTTGCATTAGACTCACAACTACTGTACTACTAGCCAAAAAAGCAATATGGAAATAAAACTAACATGAAAGGAAGATCAAGAAGCCAAATCATATCATAATACAAATTTGTCACAACAGATTAGAAAAACTTGTTCCAAACATTATTCTGTAATAACATAATTCCTAATCTTTGAATATCATCTTTCTAATCTAGTAATATACACCAACTTATACAGTAACAATTTAGCAATATACACCATCTTATACTGACAGGTCAATCAAGAAAACAATGTAAGAATTTCGTGATCAGCCGAGATCCAGCTTAAAACTAAGCTTAACTCCACTCTATCCTTATAATGTACACTATACAGTACATAGAAGTAAAACTTTTTGTTGGGTACACAACGAAAGAAATACAAATAAAATACAATAAAAAAAAATTTCAGCATTACCAAATCTAGTGTAGGAAACTCAGCAAAGAATATCATCCCAACTATGAAGTAGATACCAGCCGCACCGAGCATCATGTACCGATAGAAATTCAGTGTTTCAGTATTTTCCTGAAGAATCTGCTTCTGACCTTTCGTGCCTTGTTTTCCCGGTTTAGTGGTCTGTAAAAAATAAAGAAAAATTATACATACAATTCGTAAAATCTATTTCTTGAGTTAAAAAACTTTTTATAACAAAGACTAAAATACAAAACTATTCCAATAAAATTTATTGATACTCTTGCTATTGATGGAACACTGATGTTTATTAACAACTCAAAGTGGGAAACAACCTCACCCTCTAATGTATCTAGGTGTGGTACCACACCACCCACCTGCTCCCCAGCAATTCACCACCTTTTTACCAAACTTAACATCTGTTTCCAGCTTGTAACAAGAATACAGTACTCCTACATAAGCAATGGTTTGAATTCTAACACAAACAACAGTATTTTCTAAGGGTCTGTCCTCGGAAATCAATATTTAAAATGTTACTCTGAAAATTTTTTTTGCAAACCTGCCTGATGGCAGTTCTCAAGGAGCAATGATATAATTTTCAAATAAGAGAAAGATTTTACTATACCAGATGGTTGATGGTATAAAGTTAGTGTTTTGGTATTTTATAAGGAAAACATGAAAGCTTTTTGAAGAACTGTTGAGTAAGACCTAATCCCTTTGACTGTACAATGCCTAAACTCCAAAAGGCTGTGTTTCTACACATTACCTGATCAGCAAGATTGGCCTAGCACAAAATAGATGAAAAGGGGCATTAATTTCGGCTGGAACATCAACAGTATACCCATGCCCAAATACTGCAAGAAATAGTAGACCTACACTTTCCCCTCTAATGGTGAATCTCAAGCCAGTCTTCTCATGATCACACTTGATAAAAGGGGGTGGGATGGGGGCAGCCAGGTGAAGCACTCCATCTGCCTTCCAGGTTAGGTTAATTTCAGATAGGATACATCCATGTATTTCACAGTATGATTTATGAAATGCTAAGTCAGGTTAGGCTGGGGAGTCAGGTGGAAGAGAGGGAGCAAAGTCCGCTTGTGAGCTGGGGTAGGCTCACGAACCCTGGGGGTTAGGTTAGGATGCATACTTGCAGTTCACTCTAAATCAGAAAGGCTGGGATTGATAGCCTAATCATTCATGGAACCTGTGGCACTAGGCACCCCCAACAACAACGTACAAACCTGCACCCGAGGATAGGCTAAAGTAGTATGTAGGCTATGTATATATCAAGGTAAATTTGCAAAAGAATTGCACACACTAGGCCTAGGATATTAGTATAGGTCACAAGCAGCTTAAAAACAGGTAAGTAGAACTGAGCAAGAGCTCCGCATTGGGTATTACTTTGGAAATTAAATTATCCTATAGCATTTTCGTTCCTTATTAAAAATTTACCATTATTTTTTGTCAGTCGACTGTAATTAACCTGTAATTAACCTCGGAAGTTGCACGCTGGCCAATGTGAAATGTTATCGCACCCCTGGCTAAGCAACACAGCCTACTAGGTTAGGTTAGGTTAAGGTACGTTGGGTTAGTATGGTTCCTTTAATAATAGGTTTCCTTAGCCAATCCCTTCTTAAAGATATGGCTCCCTGATGACTTGCGAATGCATGGAAACATTCCATACCAACAACATGGCGGTCTGGTCTTTCTCCCGACATTTCCTAAACCCCGTGTTCCCAAGGGTCCGCCAACCATGTTGGATAGATATGAGGTTAATAATAATTGCCCGGCAATAAACACCACCGCCTCCTTCATCGGCAACGCTAAAAGTATAGGAAAAATCAATTTCCACGGTAATAGTCTGTGCAGTTACCGTGTCGTTATAACTTATCTTTTTCCTGTATTTGCCCTTACCAGTTGCCATACGTTTGGCCTTTATCGTTTGTGGAAGGGATCGTTACCTAGGACCACATAGCCTAAGCTAGGCTGTGTTTCAGATCGTGAATTTCAAGGCAGGCTGCTAAGCATTTCTGCAAAGCATATATACCAAAATAACCAGCAAATAATTGTATATAACATGTATCTGAATGTTAAATAATATGCGGTACTGACAAAAATATTCCCGATGGAAGAACAAAATCAAATATAATCCTTGACATAGCTTAGTCAGAATTTGGCTTCCCTAATAATCTAATCAATCAAAAATCATGCCTAAACTAATTCAAAGCTGTTTGCTGGGATCTAACCGACAATAAGAAGGGCCTGTGGTATATTAGCATACAAATAATTCAATACGATAAATAGGTTAACAATGTCAGTCAAAACAAGCCTGAGCTAAGTATGGGTCTCAGTCTACGCCTTCCATACAGCCTGTGCTCAATTTTCTGTGCATCTGGCGATTAAAATTAAATAAAATAATCATTCCTAAATTATAATAATGATTAACTTGCACATTCTCTATGAAAAATATACAAAAAAAGAAAACACAAATATCTACCATCATCGTGACGGTTGTTATTGTCGGAGCGAAGCTGCTTCTTCTTCTTCTTCACTGTCAGACGTTTCTCATCTGACGGGACTTTGACGTTTATACCCTGATAAAAATAATGTGCTAGCTTAGTGTTCCCTATTCCAATAGCCTTACCAAAAGCGTATAACCTAATTACCTCAAAATAATTTATTTTTCTTATTCCATTCTTTGTATTATCTTTGATTTATCTTAATTCTCGATGGCATTATGGCCACTTTCCTCATCTAACGGGACTGTGACGTTTATACCCTGATGAAAACAATGTACTAGCTTAGTATTCCGTATTCCAAGAGCCTTACCAAAGTGTACGACTTAATTATCTCAAAATAATTTAATTTTTTATTCCATTCTTCGTATTATCTTTGATTTATCTTAATTCTTGATGGCATTATGGCCACTTTTCTCGTCTGACGCCCTGATGAAAACAATATGCCAGCTTGGTATTCCATATTCCAATAACCTCTGCATAACATAAATACCTCAACATAATTTAATTTTTTATTCAATTCTTTGTAATATCTTTGATTTATCTTAATTTTCGATGGCACTGTGGCCACTTTTCTCAGCTGACGGCAGTATGACGTTTATACCCTGATGAAAACAATATGCTAGCTTGGCATTCCGTATTCCTGCAGACTTGTCAACAACGCGTGACAAATATACAGTACCTCATTATAAATATAAATTCTTATTTAATTCGATGAATTGTCTTAATTATTAATGATATTATGGCCACAATTTTTAAAAGAAAGGCTACAACCAAGAGCAAAAGCTGATGACATCATTCCTGCATGAATTCATAGAGATGAAGAAATAATTTAGTCACGAGTTTATGAGGCTTCCATTATTCATCATCGTCGATTCTAACCGTAATTCTTGTGTAATTTTGTATGGTTATGCTTTGCTTAAATTGATGGATATCATCATAGACATTATGATGATCAAATGGTTTCATAAAATATATATGTATATTTTCTTACAGCAGTCGATTTAGATTATGACCGTTTTGTCAAATTCTGCTAGTTGTTTTAGATAGAAACTGTCTTTTGCCAGCACAGGCTCTTGCCTTAGAGACCAGGAGGCCTAGTGTTGATTTTCAAACTCATATCACCCAACAGCTTAAAAAGTTCGATTCTCTTATAAAAATTATCATTTAATCGCATTCTGCAGTTTCTAAACAAACACACGTTAGCTCTCACTACTCTGGTCAGGTCAGTTGCGTTGATCATGTAGTGGAAATTTCTCACGAACGCAATCTACGCAGATTGCAAGAAAATTAACTTCCAGCTTCCCTATTATATAATTTGTTACCATATGAATAACGGTTCACAGGGAACCACTGCTTCATTTTCTTGTCCACGAAGCCTTCTCTTATGAAGCTTCTTTTGTTAACAGTGAGGAGTGCAAAAGGTTTGCTTTTATTCTACATAGGTCTAACTGGTATCAGACTTTAGGTCAGCTGTACGTTGTACATACGCGATTCTTTTCGATCAGTAAAACGCTTTACGATACACAAATCAAGTTTAAAATAGGTTACTTAGTTTAAACACTTGAGAATATTATTTGCATGCATGTATTATGTATTCATATAAATTCGTGTATGTATGTATGTATGTATGTATGTATGTATGTATGTATGTATGTAATAAAATGAATTGTCATAATAAATCTTCAGCAAAAATACTAATGAAATATATAAAATGAACAAGTATATACAAACTAAAAGGGTGAGACGTAAAATAACGAAAAATTAAAAACACAAAATATAAAATATGAAAATAAAACTAAGGTGAAATGTAAACAAACTACCACTCACAAAGTAAAATATTTAACGACCTAATTGAGTACCTACTATGAAATTACACGATAGCTAGTTGAATACCAGACGAGTTGTTCAATTCCGGCTTCATCTTTTTAATAGTCAGCGACTCTGAAATTAAAAGGTCCAGTCACTTAAAGTTAGAGGTTTTAAAACTGGAACTAGTTCCAGTTTTAAAACCTCTAACTTTAAGTGAATTTAACATCTCTAATTCTTCCAAATTTGTTAAAGAATTATGCTCTTTCAATTTTAACCAAGATGTTGTAATGGCTAGTTTCGATGTAACCTCTCTTTTCACCAATATCCCATTAAAAGAAACAACCGACATTATTCTTAATAATATATGTGAAAACCATTTATCAGTGTTTGGACTTAATAAAATAGACTTGCAAAAATTATTACATTTAGCAACTGCTGATGGCATTTTTACTGTTGATGGTAAATTATATAATCAAATAGATGGAGAAGCTATGGGAAATTCCTTGGACCTGTATATGCGGATTGCTTCATGGGTTATTGTGAAAGGATTTGGATGTCTGAATGCCCTAGTGCTTTCAAACCTTTGTATTACCGTAGGTATGTAGATGATACTTTCCTTGTGTTTAAGGAATTATCACATGTTGATTTGTTTTTTGAATATTTTAATTCTCGTCACCCTAACATTTCTTTGACTTGTGAGACGGAACAGGATAATAAGTTGTCATTTTTAGATGTACAGGTATACAGAAATAGTGGCAAATTTGAGACCTCTGTTTATAGGAAAAGTACTTTTACTGGCTTGGGATTGAATTACCTCAGTTTTTCGCCAAAGTTGTATAAGATGAACTCAATACGCACTTTGATAAATAGAGCCTACAATGTTTGTTGTGATTTTAATTTATTTCATCAAGATATGGTTTTCCTCCAGAATTATTTTTCTGAAAACTCATATCCCATTTTTGTATTTTACAAAGTTCTGAAAAATTTTTAAATGAAAAGTTTTGTCCCAGACCGGTGTACAGTACTGCTAGTAAAGATGTAAAGTACATTAAACTGCCTTACCTTGGTCATAGTAGCTATATGGTCCGAAAAAAGTTACAAGAAATACTTAAGCATTGTTTCCCTCAAATTAGTTTCCGGTTTGTTTTCTGTAATCCTTTTACAATAAGATCACTTTTGAGAGAGAAGCCTACTCTGCCTGTGGACCTTAATTCCTGTGTCGTTTACTTGTTCACTTGTTCGCAGTATGGTCTGCGATACGTGGGATCCAGTTCCCGTTGGCTCAGACACAGAATTTTGGAACACAGAGGTCTTTCTATTGGAACTAGGTTTCCCCTTTCCAAACCACCCTTTTCTGCCATTAGAGAACACAATTTAGCACAGGACCATCCTTTCACTGACCTGGATTTTCGGGTACTGTCTTTTTGTTCAAATAGACTGGACCTTTTAATTTCAGAGTCGCTGACTATTAAAAAGATGAAGCAGGAATTGAATAACAACTCGTCTGGTATTCAACTAGCTATCGTGTAATTTCATAGTAGGTACTCAATTAGGTCGTTAAATATTTTACTTTGTGAGTGGTAGTTTGTTTACATTTCACCTTGGTTTTATTTTCATATTTTTATGTTTGTGTTTTTAATTTTTCGTTATTTTACGTCTCACCCTTTTAGTTTGTATTTACTTGTTCATTTTATATATTTCGTTAGTATTTTTGCTGAAGATGTATGTATGTATATATATACTTTTGTTTGTGCATGTATGTATGTAAGTGTATATAGTGTAGCGCAGTGCAGGACGAAATCAAACACTTTTTTTTGCAACAACTTTATTATATGCAATAACATGAGGAAACCTGCAGTCAAAGGGAGTTATATTATTGTATTGCATCACCAAAGAATTTCTAACAAGGTATAGCAGCACATTCCTGAGAACTGAACTAATTGTTCGTCAACACATCAACAGTTGCTTGTAAAGAAGTTCTGAAATAATCAATAAGTATATTCTACTGGCAAACTGAACTGTAATCACTTAAATAACTTATGAGCATCAGTGATGTACCAGCAGTATGCATAAACAACAGTTTGAAATTAACACAAGTTACCATAAAGTACTTACAAATGCAACCGAAGTCATTTGCTACATTGTGATGAATGCAGTACCCTACACTCCAGTAACCAATAGTAACCGAAGCTATGGACGGATTAACTTACTGGCATTCACTTGTCAGTATGACTGGGTGGGCATTTTTTTACTTGCAGGTACTAACCAAAACTGTGACTAACATATCACATATTGCTAACAATTAGCAAATTGGCAATTTTAGCGAATAATTACTTATATGCTAATAATTAATCGACAAGCTATAGCACTAATCAACCAAGTGTTGCCGAAACGTGGGAATCTGGCTTCCGGTGTGGAAATCTTCATGCACAGGATGATCTGGTGCAGAAATGGTGGTCTTCGTTTTACTGTCAGCCACACAATTGTGGAAAATTTTTCCACCCTCTTTATAGGGGTTTATTGCCGTTAAATATATTATTTTCTTATATTATGTGATTCATTTACCTATATTCTCGGTCATTTGCATATGTATATATTTTTTTATAATAATGACTGAATAAAGAACCATCAAAGAATGATTGTCTATACGCCACCACTCGCTGTCAGCTACTCGGTGGTCACTGGGGGGAGGGAGCAAGGGAGGTGTTATGGGTCTGTAATCGTGTCTTCTGGGCCAGAACAGAAAATACTATCGTTGAAAGTCTTCTGATGTCTTTTAATTGAATATTATTGTGCCTGAAAACTTCATGTGCTGTTCACTAGCTAACAAAACAAGTAAGTGAATGAATTGTTCTAGAGTTGCTTAAAACGACTTTCTCAAGGTTATATCAAAACACTCCAGTGATCTGAATTGCTATTTACTAGAACAGAATTGACTGCTTTTTAAAACTCTTCGGTCACCTAATACTCTCAGTGTAGATGCTTCCGTAATTTTTATTCTGGTAATAGTTTCTTCAAAAGTCTTATGGTAGTATCATTTGATGATTGAAATTCTTATACATTAGGCCTATATCAGTTTCCCAGCAAACCAGACATGAGTGATTTTAGCAAATAGACATTTTAAAAAAATGCTGATGTGTTAAGTTTTTTAGCATATACAGTGATAACAGAATATTGTGAGTGATTTAATGAGGGGAAAAATGTTTAATTCTGTAGCACTTAACGCTGTCAAAGAGATGCTCTATTCTCATGACGCTTGTGGCTCTTCAACTCCCATAAAATATCCTCGGTTGCCGGTTAGAGATCTTAATGTATTTCATGAAGCTCTTATTTGGACGACTTACTGATTTCCCATCCGAAATTCTGATTAGACTAGTTACTGTTGCTAAAGGAAAGCTCAAGACAAAATCGTGATGTTTTCTGTTAATTAGTTTGCTCATCTATCAAGCTGCATTTTTTCATAGTCTCATGTTACTCCCTCTCAAATATTGTTTAGAAAATTGCAAACGCCTGGGGGAAGTTTCCACGAAAAGTCTGAATCAGTCAGGTGACATGACAATACCTCTACTGAATCCAGGTTAAAAAGTCACAGGAAAAAAGTCACATTAATCTTTCCTAGATAGTGACCCCCAAGGGTTTTAACCTGGTATGTACCCACCTTTGCGGCATGTTTAGTACGAGCCCGTTGGGGATTACCGAGAAAACATAAACAAAAGACTGTAAAATATCATAAAGATAATGACCCCCAAGAAATATTAGTCTTAGATAACGATCCCCGAAAACCCTTGGGGGTCACTATCTGGGAAAGATCCAAAATATTTTCTGTTTCATTACTTTAATTGCTACCATAAATTAAAGTGACTATTTTCCTGTGGTTTTTTTTCCTAGCCAAAACTGTGACTTTTTCTGACTTTTTGCCTGTGACTATTTCTGGCCACCCCTCTGCTATCACTAGAAGGTCTTAAGATTCTAGGCTTAGGTAGCTGTCTAAAGGGCTTGATGAAGACTACAGTTTCTTTGGATACTTTGTACTAGCTAGAGAAACATTGTTTGGCGACTCCCGGTTAGCTTTAGAAAAACATGAAGATTCTTAATTATTCTAATTATCTGTGATTGAAGATGGGAAAAATGTGTGTCACTGAAAGAGAATTCTATTTCTGATCTTATTAACTATAAACTATGAGTCTAAGGCAAGGTTACCTACAAGCTAATAAATCTACCGTTTTTCAGCCTGTGGATTGTCTAAACTGAATCCTAAACTTTGAGGAGCATGTCAACAACGCTAATTGACTCTTTAACGTACAATACATGGGAGACATGGCAGTTACCTATCATAATTTTCATTTAATAAGCTAAGCCGTGATTCGTCTGCTTGCAGCAAATGTAAAAGAAGTACAAACAGTGTCAACGGGACTCTTTAGTCTAGCTGGGATTTTGAAGTCAACAGCTCTTGTTGCTACTA
The DNA here is from genome assembly GCF_040412425.1 of Macrobrachium rosenbergii. Lineage (NCBI taxonomy): Eukaryota > Metazoa > Arthropoda > Malacostraca > Decapoda > Palaemonidae > Macrobrachium > Macrobrachium rosenbergii. The sequence continues at coordinate 41,761,231 of NC_089767.1, read as the reverse complement.
ACCTGTTTTTGTTTACACTTGTGAATCTCGGCAATAGATAAAGCGAGTCAATAACTGCCAGTGTTTCTAAACATACTGAAAGTAGTATACGCTCTGATATTTTGATAAGCTTGTAAGAACGGCGAAACTCGACTGACACCTCGACTTTGTTTTAGCGTCGTCGAGAACTCTAGTACTACTCTGGCAGCGCTGGTCTATTTGTAACTGCATCAGTAACCTTAACACCAAAAAAAGGTTCATACACTCAAGATTTCAAGAAACTATTTTCAGAGTAACTATGATATAACTAGATTTGACTAATTCTAACACCACAGCTTCCATACAATCCCTCAAACAAGAAGGGAATCAGCAACCACAAGATTACGTCTAGGTGGCTGCGCAACTGACTACATTACCATGGTGGACGCTCAGACTATTTCTAAGTCTTTTTTGACATACGTATATTGAGGAAGAAAGTGGAAGTTTGTGGCAGTATAGAGGAAAAACAGTTCCATCATTCTAACTTAGCTCTTATTTTTTTAAATTATGGCAGCAGACCTAATATACTGTAATCATTATTTCAAAAACTGAAACAGGTAAATATAAACCTGTTAGATTATCATGGTGGCGATACGAGTAACTACAATATGCTTTACCGACACTCTAAATATCAGTCACCATATCCTACATACCTAATCCAAAGGGAAACTCCTACAATATCACTAAAACAATCCATCTCTCAAATGGACTCACCATGTAAAGGCACAAAATCACGTGAGATTATAATCTCTCATTTATATAAGCTACATATATGTATTTAAGATGGTTTGGCAGTGGTCACATGAATAACTATATTAAGAAGTAGGCAACGGAGATGTCCTAACTAAATCTATTGTCAAACTCTCTAAGAAGACTGTACGGTTGGTTTTACACCATTTCGCTGTCACTATATGGCGTCAGTAAAGGTTACGTTTTCGGTACCCAGATGACATTGTCCCTCCACAAGATTTTCTGGACCAGGGCGTTGAGGGCGTCATCCGAACTGCTCGGGTTTTCTCGGAACACCTTTTCGCAGAGGCGTTTATATTTGTGGAGCTCGGCTACCAGAGTCTTGGTGTAGAGGGGGTCTTTACTCGCGTGCAGCGTCGCTGCGTTGTACGGGAATATCCTCACCCAGTCCCCACATCGAGCTGGGCATCGCTGGGGACCTCGGCCGTCGCCACGCCTCGATGACGGTGGCCGAGGGCGCCCGGAGAGGTCTAGAAATTGACCTCTGCCCACTTTGCTCAGCGACATGAAGTTTTTACCGCCCTGACTGTTGAGGAACTGGCGGCGGACCCTCTGGAAGGTTGTGTTGAAGGTCACAGGGACGAAAGTGTCGAGACTGAGCTCTTCGGGCACCATAGGGTCGTGAGTCGTCCCGGTAAAGGACGATATGGACCGGCGACGGCGGCTACCCACGCCGCGAGAGCTGCTCGATGTACTCAAGGCCTTGGGGTTCGAGGTTTTGAACGATTCCTTCTTACTCTCCCTCAGATTTTCGACGCTAGAGCTCGCCGAGGACGAGAAACGCGTTTCGGAAGGGATCTCAGTGATTCTGTAGGAGCCGTCCTCGCAATCCTCACAAACACTGCTTCTGGCGTTTCTCTTCTTTCTGGTGGGTTTGTACATTTCAATGTTATCCATGAGTTTGTCATATTTATGGGAATCGAAGGCACTGAAAACTTCACTACTTATGACGGAGACCTCTTTGTCGGCATCTTTCTTGTTGTGATTTTTGTCGCGGGTCAACAGAATGAGAACAGGAGGCTTGAGTGCCCTTCCAAGTGGCTCAGAAATTTTGGGAGGACCCAGAAGATCGAACAGATGATGCAGCATTGGCTTTTTCACCACTCTGTCGACATCACAGTCGTAGCTAAGCGATGGGCATCGATTCACTTCCAGCAGAGATGGCGTTAAGGTGTCATCAATCTGTAAGGAAAATAAAGTGAGTTTATGCTGCATTTTGTTAATTAAAGACAACCATGCCAAACTTTTAAAAAAGTAGGCCTATGAGAGTAAACTACGAGATATAGAGCTACAGAAGTCAGTACGGCCTCTTGGTATTTTCCCTCTTGACCAAAATACCTATATACAGGATCTTTTTCAAGTAGCCTTACACAGGTCGAGCACTACTCACCAGAATATCAAAACCATAGAGTTCGAAGCAGTTGTGGTGGTGGGGAACATGACCAACTTGTGTTATGAGGGTTAAAGAGACCATGACACATACACGTTGCCAGAGCAACCAATCGCGTTGGCCAGTGCTTTCCAAGTAACGGCGAAGCTCACGAACTGTCCATTTGCAACCTGGAAGGAGGGTGGGTGTTATCAAGTATCAGATACCTGGCGTTTTCTTGTTTCGTGTTATCACGTATTCACAGAAAGTCAGTTTTAGTTCCCACTGTACTGCCTTTAGTTCTGTCACTGTGTTCTATTGTACAAAAATCAAAGATTGCAGTACTGTATTTCACAGACAGTGGTATATGGGAATATTATTCTCTGCAATGCTGTTGGGAAAGAAGAAACAGAGTCGGTTTTAGTTCCCACTGTACTGTCTTTAGTTCTATCTGATAGCTTTTAACAGACATTATGTTCTGTTGTACAATAATCAAAGAATGCAGTACTGTATTTCGAAGGCAGTGGTATATATGGCAATATTATTCTCTGAAATGCTGTTCGGAAAGAAGTAACACAGTGGAAAAAAGAGACAGTGTCAACAGAACTTGCTAAAAAATGTTTTTTTTTTTCCTTCAGAAAGAGATTCTCACCTGCTCCGACCCTCTCCTTCTCTGTTCTGTAACCGGGCGCCAGTTTGTTGAGTGAAGTGTTGGTAAGATGGCTGAAGATGTTGTCGAGGGAAGATAAGTTATATTTTTCTGTTCCAAATCTGAAAAAAAAACAAATAAGGTAAAATTGATTAATAGAATTCAATTGTTTTCTCCATCCATATATATATATATATATATATATATATATATATATATATATATATATATATATATATATATATATATATATATATACATACACACATATAGGCCTACTGTATATAAGTGTTAAGTGTTGAAGGCGAAATAGACTATATACCAAAGTTAAGGTCTTAAGAGAAACTGGATGTTCAAAACGACAAGCCAGGCGCCCATATCAGCATCACTGAATGTTTCCCTTGTTTAAATTATGAAAAGTTGGCAACAATGTCTCTCTCTAGTCTTACGAGAGCGACCAACTTCGAGTTTGTCAGACTAGGTAGAGGCCAGACAACAGCCATCTTGTTCTTTTTGAACTCAGACGCTTTAACTCTGAAAACAAACAGAATTAATAACTTATCTGACGTTCAATATGATGAATATTATTGCTTGCGCAAATAAAACAAGTAAAAAATGCGCCGGCGCAATCGAGTTTAAGATCTGAGGGTGGACAGAAAAACCAAAAAAAGTGACGGACAGATGCCTTCAGACAATAAAAAGAAAGTAGACGGTGATGTGGAAGAAGTGGAAGAAAGGAAGTGACCAAGACATAGAGGCGAACATCACACTTGTAGCCTCCTACTAGAAGCGGGTTGCCGATGTAACGCTGCACGACAGCGCTCGATCCGTAGCTCAGTTCATGAAGATCCTACGGAAGAAGAAGAAAACTTTCACCTCCAGAAACATAAAACTAAATGATCTGATGCACTATTAAATAAAGTAAAGCTAAAGACGTTTAAAATAGTAAAAAACAAGGGAATCAGTGTCAGTTTAATGATGTAATGACAGTATGAAAAAGAAAAGCTATAAGGTGAAACTGCTCAAGTTAGACAGATCTTGCACTTTCCACTTTATGACTTGAGGAAAACGTTTGGATTTACGTGTGTCTTTGTGCGTTATCAAGAAGGAATAATTATCTCACCTGAAAAATAGTTATGCCCCGGCCCTGGGAGCTTCCAATAGGCTTGCAGATCCAGATGTTCTGGGGCGTGTTATCCACAGACACTTGTCCTGAAGGCAGGGCAGAGGAGACACCTAGGCCGACGTGTTGCCCTAGTGCCATCTGATTTTTGGCACTCTGGTCTGCTTTGTTCTGGTGATACATAAGGCGGGTGTACTCGGCAACCAGCTTTGTGTATTCGCAGGGCAGGAGGTAAGTGGCCGGTCTGCAGAAAAAGATGAGAAAAGTGCATGAGAACTTTCCCTGTTCTACTCCAGTGGTCTGATGAATTATACGTCTATTGATTGTGCGCCTAATTCTTGTACTTGCTGTTTATTGTCAACAAGATTTTTTTAATTACAGCTGTGAGATGTTTCTAAGTCTTATTTATTTGTGTTCACAGAGATATAAATTCAAGCAGGGCGTCGTGAGTCAAGGTATTTTATTACTGCCCGTGTGATCTACGGTTGCCAGTTGAGTACAACTACTAAGCAGGTAAGGAGTTACTCATGATTCCGAAAAAGAATGAAATAAAGTGTCTTATCAGTCATGGATGTATATCACATGCTGGAAGAGTCAAAACGTCACTGAGTTGTAGGAATGAATTAGCTTCAAAGAGACGTTTAGATCCTCAGTTTATTATGTAAAGGTTTAGACCAGTGGTTCTTAACCTTTTTATTACCACGCCCCCTCTAAGAGTTGGTCCTTCCTCCACTCCCCACCTTCCCCTTGCATCTATGAGTTAAATTCCCTCCGAGATTTAAAGGAAAATGGAAAAAAAGAGAAGGGGTTTTTATTCTTTCGAGAATAAATTAGTGAGATATTTTGACACTGCTTCTCAGCTACTAGATCTTGAGTGCGTGGGTGAATGTTTAAGAGAATATAATGAATATAATTAGAGAATTTTTAATGTTTCCCTAGGGCTTGCGCCACCAAGGTCAAGAACCACTGGTTTAGACCGATGTCTGTGGAACGTTGAAAAGTTCTGACTAGTTTTAGAACCAGAAATCCAACTCACATGAAGTCGAATATAGACCCAAACACGTGCTTCATCTTCTGCAGGGATCGTGCGAGACTGTCCTTCTTGCAAAGTCCATTCGCTCTAGGGATGTGGTTGATTACCTGGAAATGGTTAGCAGGAGGTTAGGTTTTTTTTTTATTACAAGCTGTGCAATAGTCCTGACGAAAGACACATAAGGGAATAGAATGTAAATAATATAGTACTACTGAAGAGTACTAAACATAACAGAATACTCTAGTTGTCTGGTTGTGAGCAAGCGTCTAGTGCTTCCGAACCCAAATTTTCCTACCGCAAAGTTTGTAGGCCTATAGTTTGTCAGCTTTTTAGCTACAGTGATAAAATTCTGGAATACAGATCCTGATTTTTACATGCAATGTGAGAGTTTTGCACGAAGTTTGGGTTGGTAACCTTCCTGAAACTAAAAGAGTTCTTGTGAAGGCCAAATGTCTATTTTAGTTACTTGGTGAGATTTTGACCAGTAAGGTCTGAGAACTAAAATTAAAATAAAAGATACAGAGATTTACAAAGGGATGATAAGTTAAGCTTAAGATTAATGTTATGCAAATCTCACCCCTGTGAAATTGTAAAGCTGATATAACTGAATAAATAAGAAAAACATTCAATAATTTTTTCTTTCGTCTTTAGGAAAGAAAATTCATCGACCCATTCAAAACCGAAGAAGCTCAAACGTTATAGTTTATTCTTATTACTAATTCATAAATTTTGAAACAACAAAATAATATAAGGCTAGAAATGTTAGCTGGTCGTATGAAAAATAGAAAAAGCTGATCCCTTAGCCTAAGGCTTTCACAGCCAAGAAATTCCAAACTAAACTTACGAGCAATGTCACATTCGTGAGGACTCAAATGCCGGTTAAATACATTTTTAAGAACGAAAGATAATGATACATGCAACGATTTTTATTAAAGGGAAACTGTCATACGAATTGTCAAAAAGGATTAAAGAGAAATTGTTCCAGCTAACCATAATTAGAAGTAACATCAGCGGCAATAACCGACGGTGAGCTTATAGCCTAATATTGTCGGTGCTTCTGCTGATGACTTGTGGCGTAATTGTTTCTTAGCTCACCACGAAGTTCATTCATCACGATTAGATTTTTTTTTTGTCACGAGGATCTGCAATTCTCATAGCTTAAGGCTGATGTAACTCCACTTACTACATCCAATAAGCAATAAACGTCAGCTGGCTCTCAGTGCAACAAAACATTGCGTGTTACTGGGTAGGCTATTACAGCTCATGGTTCTAAACTAAGCTTAGACCCAGTTCCAATCTTGGTTTGATAAACGTAAATGGAATGAGGTTTTCATATCTCTCATGTTCATATGATGACGAGTTCATTTCATGGCACAATTAACTCATCTGAGTAATAACCTGGAAGGGCTTAAGCCTCCTGTAGACGCCCGGAGGAAACCCGTGACGCCACCAAACATGCCACGAAGGTCCTGATCCATTCCAGTCGTCCCCTTCGATGGCGCCTTCCCACACCCGCCATCCGCGTTCCACACAGACCTTGGAAGAAAATAATACAAGGGAAGGAGCATGAAAATAGTATTGAAAAAATAAACACAAGAAAAGGAGAATAAGCATAGTAACGAAAACAGCGCTCAGTGTCAACACACCTCCGCAAAGACCACTCAAATGTGTAACCGAATTTGGAACATTCGACTGGGGAAAATTCCTGTCACTATGTTTGTGAGGTTGAATATCGATTAAACAAAACTCGCTGAAACTTGAGATATACATACATTTGTCGGCCTTCTAGGGTTGATTAACTGCTGGGAGAAATGGGTTCATAGCTGAAAACAAAAGGTTAACACTAAATCTTTTAGTCCCAAAAGTTTTATCACCTGGAGAAGGTCACACAAGGAATAAATACTTACAAAGTTTAATTAGTCTTCCTTCTCTTGCCTTTGAGATATTCTGCCACCACAGGCAGACAGCCACGGGTGAAACCGTAATCCACTTCCATAAGGTGAAGACAATAACTGACCTTTTTTACGTGAGAGAAGAGACCAATCTGGCGCACTCCGAGAAGGAAAAATGGGCAAGGATTTAAAATTGCGTACAAATGTTATTGTGAATAGTATAAAGGAAAAGTGTAATCAAGAAATTCTCGTGACTCACGTGATAACAGGGCCGTGTTTATTTATTAATGAGACCCGCACGCTACCTAGTAACCACAGTGCTGAAAATACAATAGGCAAGGCATTTAGTTAAATCTCGAGAGTGGCGGGAATTAGATACGCACGGAAGTTTGATGTTGGATTTCCTTACCTTTACTTTAAACAGCTCACTCCCGTAGGGGAGTAGTGTCGTCAGTGCATCTCATGCGGTACACTGTAGGCATTACTTAAGGTCCTTTGCAGATCTTTTATTGTACCTCCTCCATTCATATTCTCTTTCTTCCATCTTATTTTCTACCCTCTCTTAAAAATTGAGTCATAGTGCAACTGCGAAATTTTCCTTCAGCTACACCTTTCAAACCTTTATACTGTCAATTTCCGTTTCAGCGCTGAATGACCTCATAGTTCCCAGCGCTTGGCCTTCGGCCTAAACTCTATATGCAGTTTAGGCAGCTCCATGCAGTGTTATGCTTTATATACGTAATTAATCTTTTGTTGTAACATGAGTATTCTAAAGATATATAGCCATTATCATGAAGATTGCCTTTATTAATTTTTTTTCTTGCTCTAGAGGATTAAACAGACATAATGCCCGTGTCTATTCGCCCTCTTTAAGAAGAATTAGTCTTGATATGTATTGAATAACTTTTGGATGTATATATATATGTGTGTGTATGTATATATATACATATATATACACGAGTGTATTTATCGTATATATAGCAGTGTGTGTATGTATACGAAGATAAATAGGCTTTATTGTAATCTAAAATCATATAAAATCATATGATACACGTTGCAATCGTATATTTCGAACACATCTGCAATCCTGGTCGCCGGAACACTGAAGTACTCTCTTCTTCTTCTCTCTCTTTCTCTCTATATATATATATATATATATATATATATATATATATATATAGAGAGAGAGAGAGAGAGAGAGAGAGAGAGAGAGAGAGAGACACTAAGAACAAACATTGTCAAGTTCCTCCCTTTGCCTGCGCAGAACACTCTCACAATCTCAGCTGCCTCGACCTTCTGCGCACACCTTCCAGTCCTCCCTAACTTGCCTGCATTGTTGTTGGGTTCCCTGGTTATTAACTGTGTTAATCTTTAAACCGCATCTGTCTTTTATTTGTACCTTTCTTGCGCTTTCGACTTTTCTTGTTCCACGAATAATCTCATTTCCGTTGCACCATGAACTTTTTCTGAAGTCCCTGAATGTTACAGCAGTCCTTCCTCGCCTTTTTGCTGCTGCTCTCTCTCTCTCTCTCTCTCTTTCTTTCTTACACACACACACACACACACACATATATATATATATATATATATATATATATATATATATATATATATATATATATATATATATATATATATATATATGCCTGTCCTATATCGTTGCTAGACGCACGATTATGACTAAATTTATCCTTATATATATATATATATATATATATATATATATATATATATATATATATATATATGTGTGTGTGTATGTGTGTGTGTGTGTGTGTGTGTGTGTGTGTGTTTCTATATAAAATGCAAGTAAACATATCCTTATCACGAACTCCTCACGTTCGCAATAAAAAGCGATTCTGTAAGAGAGAGAGAGAGAGAGAGAGAGAGAGAGAGAGAGAGAGAGAGAGAAACAGAAAAACATTCAAATAAATTTGGATTAGCATCAAGTCAAATAACAAGCCACGTTAATATCTACATGTCATCTCATCCAACATTTAGCCCTAAGCAAAGCCATTTCTCGGAAACAGATACTGCAGAGGTTGACAGTTTATAGTCAGTGGCATGACTTTTAAAACTCTATTAACCGTTATCTTTAAAGGTAATAATGGGTTCATAAAGCATTCCTAAGTTGGTAATTGAAAGATGAATGGACAGCATTTTGTCCTAAAACACTTCCAGCATTATGGATTAAAAACACGCAGGATTACGGATTAGGATACTTTATTCTTCTCGGTAGGGGGGTAGCGCCGTCAGTGCACCTCATGCGGTGCACTGTAGGCTTTACTTTAGGTTCTTTGCAACGTGCCTTCGGCCCCTAGCTGCAACCCCTTTCGTTCCTTTTACTGTACCTCCTTTCGTATTCTCTTTCTTCCGCCTTACTTCCCACCCTCTCCTAACAATTGATTCATAGTGCAACTGCTTTGAGGTTTTCCTCCTGTTACACATTTCAAAGCTTTTACTGTCAGTTTCCATTTCAGCACTGAATGACCTCATTGGTCCCAGAGTAAATGATAAGGAAAAAAGAGTAAATGATAAGGAAATGATAAGAAGAAAACAAAAGAGTAAATGATAAGTCTATTGAAGACAATTCGCTTTTCAAGTTTATATTGGTTTGATTAGCATATCGCTGAAATCATTCTTCCTTAAGTATCTGTAGTTGACATGCAGGATAAGAGATGGTTCTCTCTCTCTCTCTCTCTCTCTCTCTCTCTCTCTTCTCGCATTAGAAGGCAGCGTCTTAATCACGGCCTGGCAATTAAATTTTATTGGTCACATCTTCATCCCAGACGCTCAGGGACAGGGGACACACAAGTCTCGTGCCTCTGCAGCGGGCTCCTGTCCTGCCACGTCCCAGAACAGGCGAGAGGGGGGTGGGCCAATTCGGCACCGTTCCCAGCGACATGCGAAGTCATCACACCGGATAACTGGTAATCAGAGTCACCCGCCTACCACTTTCCTGACTTGCAATTGCTCTGGGTTGGTTCGTGGGTGTGGGGGTGGGGGTAGGAGGATGGTAGATAGTTAACGCGACCTTTTACTGGCGTCATTTGAGGGTAATTACCGAGTTCAGGTGTTTAGGGTGGGTTACGACTATTGCAGAGTCTATAAACAGGTTCCATTGAGCCAGTTGGCGCCGTTTTTCATTTTCAGATTTATGGCGCGCGTTTTTTTTTATCTTATCGTCGGAGCTTTTAGTGAAATGGGGTGAGACCCAGAGGAAGGGGGGAGCTGATTGGGTCTAATGATTTTGGCACTTTGTGTGACCTTGTGTGTTTGCTAAATGTAAAGGAATTCGCTTTATTCTTGTGATTTCCTTTCCCCCTTTGTGGTTTATGGCTGCAATAACACGCATGCCGTTGTTGCTTTAATTATTGACGCTTTGTGTATCGTGTAACTTTCCTTCCTGAAAAGAAAACACAAATTGAGTTATGAACGCAATTAAGAGGTTTATGCTTCTAAAAAACTGAAGCAATTACCCGAAGGGGGAGGTTGTAAAACGTACATGTATATATATGAACGAGTACCTTAGTTGTAAAAATAAAACAATTGTGTTAGGACTTTGAGATAAAGAGAAAAGAAGTAAAACAATGCGCCGAAGTTTCTTCGGCGCAATCGAGTTTTCTGTACAGCCGCTACAGCGCATAATCAAGGCCACCGAAAATAGATCTATCTTTCGGTGGTCTCGATATAATGCCCATGAAACTTTAACCACGGCTGGTGGTGGCCTGGTCTATATCGTTGCCAGAAGCACGACTATGGCTAACTTTAACCTTGAATAAAATAAAAACGACTGAGGCTAGAGGGATGCAATTTGGTATGGTTGATGATTGGAGGGTGGATGATCAACATACCAATTTGCAGCCCTCTAGCCTTAGTAGTTTTTAAGATCTGAGGGTGGACAGAAAAAAGTGCGGACGGACAAAGCCGGCACAATAGTTTTCTTTTCAGAAAACTGAAAGCTATAAGTGGCTTACATAGATATAACTGAAAGCTCATCACAGTATTGCAATGCAATGTGTAGGGAGATCAAGATGTATAGTGTAGGTAGCATTTTGTTAAGAATAGTCAGAACCTACGATGATGTAAATGAAGAATGTACTCATCATTCTTGAGAATCCAGTGACCAGGAAATTCAAAGAAAATACAAATTATAGTTGTGGGTCTGTCAAATGAATGAGAGAGCTTGTAAAATGAATGAGGCGTAGCAGATTTTTTTCAGATCATAAATACAGATAAAAACATAGGCCTACTGATTCACAGACATACTTACATTTCAGTGGTCGTGACATAGTCTCAGTTTATCACGTATTTTCTTTCATTCTTCCTCTTTGATATATTTAAAGCAATTCTCGGGTTTCATTTTGGATAGCATGAGCTCAGTACGTTTTACTGCGTCTGCCACGGATCGTAAATAAGCAAATTACTGAGTGTGGATGAATTTTTAATCCTAAGCTTTTGAGCACAAATCATACCTGTAGTTAAGTCGATCGCTTTTCAACAGGTAAGGTCTCCTTGTTCTCTCTCTCTCTCTCTCTCTCTCTCTCTCTCTCTCTCTCTCTCTCTCTCTCTCTCTATCTATATATATATATATATATATATATATATATATATATATATATATATATATATATATATATATATACTGACCTCGCTTTCATACTTCAGACGCGGGTTCGAATCTTGGTACGGACATCAGATCTACTTTATGTCCTTGCATTTGAAGCTCAGGCTTTGTGGTGACAGGCGTATCCAAAAGGTGTGAAGAATTCGAGAAGCTAAGAGGGCATTGTGGTTATTACAGTTACACACACACACACACACACACACACACACACACACACACACACACACACACACACACATATATATATATATATATATATATATATATATATATATAATATATATAGTTTGGTATGTATTAGTATAATAGAAAATTTTTTTTTTAATTGTTCCAATATAGTTGTAAATAACCATTACTTTACTTTCGGTGAGACATACATAAAATTCTAAGACAAAAATCATCGTTAGATTGATAAAATAATGAGTAAATCTTACAAGTGTCAGAGAGGCAACTCTGTATATTCTCAGCAAAACAGTATCAGAAATTCTAAGCCCAAACAGATTAAGAAATTGCGTGGAAGTGGTAAAAACGTCAGTATGACGTAGGATGTATTGACACGAACCAGCTTTATAATGTAGCAATGTGACCCATTTCCCCGTCAGCAAATAATGCTTAAAAATGAATAAAATAATCAGTTTCTTTAAAATAAAAATATAAAAAAACGACAACGAAAGAATTTGCTAAAATTGATTGTATCGTGGCAAGACTACTGTACCAGAAGGTGGATTTTCCTGTTATCACACGAAGGATAAACGCAATCAGAATGCGCCTGAAAGCGATTAAACGCATTTAGGAGTTTTAGCGCGATGAAACCAGCCGGAAAACCTATCATTTCCGTGAAACGAAAGTCTTTTAAAACAATGAAATATTTCCCGGCGATAAATCAACCGCGCAAACGACATTTAATATGGCTGGAGAGAACGGCCCCATGACCAGCTCCCATTCGGAGAGAAGTTCACCTCTTCCCCGCATTGGCGTGACGGTCGTCAGTCTTTCCGTATGACGGGATATTTAATCCATTAGCTAAAAAGACCGTTATACTAAAGCCAGGAGGCTAATAAGATAAATTATCCAAGAAATGGGAAAGTTTGTTTAGCTTACGTGCCTCTCCAGCAGAGATATTAGGACACTTAGCTTTATTGCATGTGACTCCACGTGGCGTTTAACGAATTAGGGGTGACTCATTAGAATTAAGATAAGTTAGGCTAATGTGTAATGATACATGCACCATTTATGACGCTAAATCTCATTCGATTGGATTATCATTGCTTAAGGGTGTAATAACCGTTAATTTCAATATCACAAATCATGATCAGTATCATAACTACATTATTAACATCACAAGTAAAAAAATGCGCCGAGGTTTCTTCGACGAAATCGAGTTTTCTGTACAGCCGCTACTGCTTATAATCAAGGCCACCGAAAATAGATCTATCTCTCGGTGGTCTCGATATAGTGCTGTATGAGCCGTGACCCATGAAACTTTAACACGGCCCGGTGGTGGTCTATCCTATATCGTTGCTAGACGCACGATTATAGCTAACTTTAACATTAAATCAAATGAAAACTGCTGAGGCAGGAGGGCTGCAATTTGGTATGTTTGATGATTGGATGTTGGATGATCAACATACCAATTTGTAGCCCTCTAGCCTCAGTAGTTTTTAAGATCTGGGGGCGGACAGAAAAAGTGCGGAAGAACAGTCAAAGCCGTCAACAGAAAACTAAAAAATGCTCACGTATGATTGAAGGGCAATATGTCTTCTAGGTGAGTTAATAAAAAAAAAATATAAAATATATACATAAAAGTGTTTTGGACGCATATATATAAAAAAATGTTGGAGCAGCTAACATAGATATATCAACAGTAACACATAGGGTATAGGCCTAGTAATCACCTAAATCAACAGTTACCAGTTTTTTGCTTTTAATTTTTCCAAAATATTAACCCTGGCACACTTTTTGCCATAGTTCTAGTTATGACTGGTTTCTTGAATCAGAAATAAATTTTCTGCAAATATTACATTATATGAGGTGTAGTATGTTTTAATGTTTTGTTTTTCTAAGATAAACTTGCTAAGCAGAAACATTACCGGTTTCCGATGATTTACGTGCTGGTAGATTTTTCCTCATACAAATGTTTTGACATTAGTCAGAGAATAAATAAATATAAACGATAATATTATCGTTGTGAAAGTAAATAATCGAATTTAAGCAGCTTTTTTTGAATAAATATCACGTTATTTTTGTCATTATGGGAGAGCACCACCTTCACCTGTCCCATGGCCTGACCTCTCCACCCACCCCTTCACCAGTCCCCAAGAACTTGACTTAGTTAAGTGACGTACAACCTCATGGCTCCTCCCGGTCCCCCTACAGACTAAATATTTCGGTGTTTCGTTTCAGCAGGCGCAAATTTAATAGGAAATGTCGGTCTGTTATAATCCCAGAGATGTGTTTTGCCGTCTAGAGCACTTTAGAATGAGAATTAGAGGTAAGAAAGGTCGAAAGATTTTGGTTTGTGAAGGGTATAGGCCTACGGAATGTACAGACTTGATTGTCAGATGTTGGGGTATTGTTGTCGGTATTATTTTAGCTTAATACTAGTTCTCAATATTGGAAATATTTTGTTTTAAGCGAAAGCATCCTTATTACGAAAAGCAGACAATAATCTATGTAAATTTACGTCAACGAGATGTATATACCATCTTTGTTATAGGCCTATGCTTCAAAGTTCATACCCATGGGCCTGGTACTGACTATGCCGTTCATGCAAAATAGGGGCCTATTATCAAAACAAAAATTTACCTTTGTTATATAGTAATAGCAACCATAATAACAGTATTACAAATAACGGTAATAATCTGTTGGCGGTATCTAGGCTAACACCAACTGGTTCGGAGGGCGGGACAGTGCAACCGTTTCCCCCTTAGCTTAGCCCTCCAAACCTTTGCCTAGGTCATTAGCAAGGGATTTAATAAAAAAAAAAAGGTTTTCATGTGATCTGTTGTAGGACATGGTGCAAAGTAAATATTCAATGTAGCGCTAGTGCAGCTATCCAATGAGAAAGAAAGAAGAAAGGTTTATGGCAGGTTAGGTTAATGGACTCGAGGTTGGCTGAGTACATAGACTGATGATTTCAGTTTTGTACGTGTTTCTAGAAACAATTCATTTCATAATCACCATTTGGAATGCTTTTCTGAATTTCGTTCATATGTCTTCATATCCTCTTAATTTAACGGAGGAAAAGGTTTATTTGGTAACCATGGCTCTGTCTACGAGCATCGGTCTAGGTCTAGCTTCAGCAAAGCACCTTGCGGGAACCCCTTCTCCACATCCCTGGCACCAAGTTATATTAGACAAACAGTTCCTCATTTCAGTAGCGCATCATTCAAGGCAAGATGTTTTAGCTTGCTTTTCACCAACCCTGGGTAAGAATTATCTCTATATAAAGCAATTAGCCCCGGTGCGTCCACCAAGGGTCGACTTTACTAAAGAATTACCTTTACTGTTTTAGGAGTCGATTATCAGAGTGACAGACATTGTAAGTGGGAGGGGCCGGGCTCATGGCGTTATTGAATGTTTTCTTATCATGTACTTTATCCTTCAGGATGCAACTGGGTATATAAGAAGGCGGACTTTGTCACTCAACATGACAGCTAGACATGAATGACAGTGGGTACGGGTTGCTGTCGTAAGATTGTCAGGAACTTCAGAACATCCTCACCGTTCGAATGGATCAAACCGTCGTCTTAGTTTTATTTTCAAAAACGATTAATTTTCCCAAATCGTCAGCATTTTTTTGTACTTATAAAACTGTTGTATAAGTTGACCAGAAACAAAATTACAGGATAGTAACGAAAAATATAAGAAAGGGAGAGAAAAAGAGTTGAGGGCCAGTTTGGTTTTCGGATGTTACGGCGTTACTTTGCAAATACTCTGAAGAAAGTACCGGTAGAGGAATCATCGGTTAATGGAGTTTAGCAACAAGACATACGTGTTGTCAGATGTTACAGTTCCACCGCAATGAAGCTAGTATTTTGCAAGAATGTCGAACATTAATAATGGAATGAGAAAGGCAGAGTGACTGATGCGAGTTTCATTTGAGAATGGTAACGAAATTGCCGCCAATTTGACGGGATTATCACGGAGTTACTGCCGTACGGTGGTGACAGTTGTCAGGCGACGATCTTTGTATGGGATATGTTGAACATTGTTGTTGGACGGCAACGAACATATGTAGGGGATGTATTTTGTGTTAATGTTGGAAAAGAACGTTTGACAGGAAAACTTTTCCATTTGTATGATATGGAAAGCGACAAGAGGAAAATGAAGAATGCGGATAAAGAGATATAAAGGATATTGGTATGCAAAGCCAACTTTTGAATATTGATCTGTTACTGGATGTGTAAGGCAAGATGGGTACTGAATGAGGTCACTGATGAAAACACGAAGAAAGGGAAGTATATTGAACAGATCTCTGAGAGATGTCAGTAGAGTCAGTGAACAAGTAGACGTAGCAGTGTTATGGCTAACAAAATAGACCTATCGGTTAGTTGGAAATAGCGTAGAAGGGAGGAGGGAAGTCACAGACGAATTGTACTACCCAGTAAAAATTCGTCTGAATGTAAGTGTAATATGAGTAAGGCACTTGGGAAGAGAAGTAACAAATGGTGATAGAATGATGTCGGAGATTAGGTAGCAACATAGACCCGTAATTGTTTTAGGTTCAGAAACTTTATACTGGATCCTACAGAAAAAGGACCAAATGTGGTAACGAATAAATTTTTTCCTTTTCGAAATTTTATTTTAATTCGTGACATAATTTGGTTTGACACAAAGCGCTTTGCTACTTGAAAATATCTACACACACACATATATATATATATATTATGTGTACGTAAAGAACAACATACTGTCTTAAAATCGAAAAGTTTCCATGATTTCTAACTAATTTTTTTTTTCAGACTAAACGCCGATGTAGATAAACTCGAATCACCCCTGCTCTCTGCTCTCAGAATTTTCAACCGGTCGTGGAATTTCTCCCTCCCACTGGAGAGAGTGGAGGTGCTGTCGGAAACATACATCTCCCGAGGCGGCTGACGCAGCAAAGTAAGTTAGTTTACCAAATTACAATACGCACGTTAATTTAATTCCATTATGGCTTTCTGTTGAATGCGTTCCTATTGTAATGCCGTCACGGTAATTGAAAGCCTCGGGAACACGCAGCTTGTAAACAGGGCATCTGGCAACTCTTTTGCTTCTGCGGCATTGGGAGGAGGGAAGAATATGTGTTGCGGATAATATACAGATAATAACGAGTTTTCCATCAGACGCTGATGAGACGAGGCTTGTTGTTGGGAGCCTAAATTCCATATCATTAAGGGGTTTTATTTACAGTACATGCAGTCTTTTATTTATGTATCAAGATATTTAATTTGGTTTATGACTACTTCTTGCGCAGTTCACTGCTGACCAAAGTTTGCTGTTCTTTTCGTTTTATTGACTTATGCATGTTTGTCTTATTCATTTTGGGACAAAGAAGAAAGAGAGAGAGAGAGGGAGAAAATAGTATTTTTAAGATCATTAGTTTATCATGTTAAATCCCATGACATAACCTGATCGTAATGACTGAGGAAGACTGAAAAAATAGAGAAAAAAAAAAGCTTATTCTGTCGAGGTATATAAAACAAAACGTAGATCAGAAAGCTAAGGGAATAAAGACGGAAAAGGGGAACAGAGAAATGATAATACATCACATGGTATACTCTCAATTTTACTCGGACAGTTGCTAGTAGAGTAAGCAGTAAACTAGTCTTAAAGATGCCATGCCACTATATAAAGGAGTGTGGGAAGCTCAGGCTTTGTTTACTATTTGTTCATGTTTACTATTTGTAGGTCATTTCATCACAGGAAAATTAACTTTGCATTATTATTATTATTATTATTATTATTATTATTATTAGCAACGCATTATTATTATTATTTTATTTATTATTATTATTTATTATTATTATTATTATTATTATTATTATTATTATTATTATTATTATTATTATTATTATTATTATTATTATTATTAGCAACATTCATTTCAGAAATAACATATAACGATAAGTTTGATAAAACTGCTTATATCTGCCAGTTATCTCATCAGACATAATTTCATTTACTATTGAAGAGCAATATTTAGCAAGGAACACAGACTTAATATTTATTCTGATATTTCAGAAATACCACAAGGAATTGTAACGCCAAAAAAATACTATAGAAAATATTAAAAACAATATTCAGAAAGTACTAAGAATTACTCAGTAATCTTTCGGACGAGGAAAGAAATTATGCTCAAAATTTTAAAGTATCTTTTTTGGCTATCATTAATAGCTAAGGTGATGTCTAACCACCAAGAATGTTGAAGTTATGCTCAAGTATAAATGGGAGTCCGTGAGACTTTGGGTAGTATGTGTAATAAGGAAAATGTCATTATTATTCATATTAATTTATAAATTTCATCTTCATTGCTGCGCTGAATAATCCTGATGGGGCCCGGCGCTTGGTCTTCAAGACCTAAATTTCATAATCATAATCAATCAATTTATTCTTGAAAACAGAAATATTACGCCATTTATGATGTCATTTTTTCCGAGAAGAGTAACAAGGAAGAAGGGACGTTTTCTCATACATAATAATCATATTTAACTGAACATCCGAGAATAATGAAATCGTATTTGATCCTTAAAATCAACTAGCTTATTCGTTAACTGTTGATCAGAAGTGTTCACCTCACATGGTGCACTGTAGGCATTACTTGAGGGTCATTGCAGCATTCCTTCGGCCCCTAGCTACATCATCTTTCACTTCTTTTACTGTACCTCCGTTCATATTCTCTCTTCCCTCTGACTTTCCACCCTCTCTACAACTGTTTCATAGTGCAAATGCGAGGTTTTATCCTGTTACACCTTTCAAACCTTCTCGCTGTCACTTTCCGTTTCAGCCCCGAACGGCCTCGTAGGTCCCAGCGATTGGCCTTTGGTCCAAATTCTATATTCTATTCTGTTCTATCAGAAGTGTCCAGATACTCGTAGACATAAAAGAAAAAAGCACGATCGCATCATTTTGTGCTTCAGAAATAGCCTGAGAGGGAAGACGAATTTCTGACATGTCTCGGGTGATCACTGTCACGAGATATCAGTGTCTGGGCTGCGTTGTCTCCTTCACAAAAGAAGAAAAAAGGAAAATAAATAACGACAAAAAAGTAAAGCAACGCCAGCATTTGGAGGAAAAAATGTAGGCGACTTAGTCTGACAAACTGTAATGCAGTTTCGCGTAAAAAATCACATGTAATTAGATGGCAAATCTCAGTAAGATTTTCTGTCATTGGATAGCCTGTGTATGCGTCATTTTAAAAATTATATTTTTAGTATCTTTGTTCCTTAGCCTTATCAACATTCATGCAATTTTATTGACGTTGATTCTTTTCTCCATAATATTCGTTGTTGATCATTAGTTTCCCATATTTTTCTGTATATAGGTTCTTTGGTGATCGATCATTTTATTCTCTTTCTTCCCATCTTTTGCCCATTCAATTGGCGCTTAACTTTTACTGTCAGTTTCCGTATTTTTTCCAAGACACGTAATTAAGATCACAAAACGAGAAACACCTAAGAAGGTTGAGGGAATTCGTTAAAAACTTAGTGAGTGTGAGGGGAAGAGAAGTCTGAACTTTGTGACAACTTTGTCCTTGACATTATCGACTGAACAAGAAGGAAGACCGGCATCAAACGTTTTGGTTACTTATAGTATATATATATATATATATATATATATATATATATATATATATATATATATATATATATATATATTATCGACTGAGCAATCAAAAGGAAGACAAATTAAAGTTTATACACTTGTATTGCATCATCAAACGTTTTGGTTCCCAGTCAAGTAAGATATACATTATCCTTCGTACATTTTGCAACAAGAGCCATTTCCCGTGTAATTTCGGAGTTTCATAGACTTGAGATAAAAGGGCCAGTGTAAATATATCCCCATGACTGCGCATTTAACGCCTCCCTAAATATAGCTGTAGCAGCGAGTATCCCCACGCTCTACTTGTTGAAAACACAACCTACATCAACAATTTACTCATGGAAGAGAAAACAGGATTCCCGTATTTAAGAACATCGTGACCTTAGGTTGAAGTTAAAAAAAAAAAGGTGGGGGGTGGAGGGGGCGGAGATTAATACCATATCATCAGACGATACCCTGATATTCCTCTTGGTTACTTGCATGCAAACAATCCTCTCCCCATTAATGCGTAATGATCCCAAACTGCTTTATCAATCATGGAAGAGAGAGAGAGAGAGAGAGAGAGAGAGAGAGAGAGAGAGAGAGAGAGAGAGAGTTTCGCGGGAGGGCGGGGAGAGGCGAGCTGAAGCGAGTTAACCTCGTAGTGGGTTAGTGCCGTCAGTGCACCTCATGCGGCGCACTGTAGGCATTACTTGAGGTTGTTTGCAGCGTGCATTCCTCAGGCCCTAGCTGCACCCCATTTCGTTCCTTTTACTGTACCTCCATTCACATTCTCTTCTTTCACCTTACTTTCCTCAACCCTCTTTTAACAGTTGATTCATAGTGCAACTGTGAGGTTTTCCTCCTGTTGCACCTTTCAGACCTTTTTTACTGTCAATTTCTGTTTCAGTGGTAAATGACCTCATAGATCTCAGTGTTTGGTCTTTGGCCTAAATGCTGTATTCAGTTCAATTCAGTGAAGCGAGTTAAGGAAGATTAAGGGGTTGGGGGAAGAGGGCGGAGGAGATTGATTCATTTCCTTGGGTTTTGTGTTGTTAATGAGCTTGGCAAAAATAGATGATGACAAGGGTTTAAAACGATGGTTATCAACCTGGGGGGCGCGCGTCAGCAATTTCCAAGGGGAGCGCGAGCCCTAGGGAAAAATTGAAATTTCTCTAATTATATTCGTTATTCTCTTAACAACGGTCGCTAAGAAGCAGTGTCAAGTATCACATTAATTCTTTCCCTAAAGAATGAAAACACCCATTCTCTTTGTCTTTTTTTTTATTTTCATTTAAATCTGGGAGTGAATTTTACTCATAGATGCCAGGCGGGGAGGGGGCGACGTTGGGGGAAGGATCAACTCTTAGAAGGGGCGTGGTAGTATTAAAAGTTTAAGAACCACTGATTTAAAAGAGGTTTTGTCGAAAAGTAGACCAAAAGAATGAGGTTAACTTCGACCAAAATCCATGGCCCGTTAGAGACTTGGTTTACTGAGCCCTGCACCGCATGAATAGGATTAAATTATGAGTGATGTGACTTGATGGAGAGAGTGAAAAGTCAATACTTCATTAAGTCTGTTGGGTCGCGTAATTTCTGGGAGAGTTTTGAAAGCAAGTTTCCAAATTAGACGTGAATCTTGAATCAAGTATGAAAATGATAGATTACCTCTTCTAAGGGAATTACAGCTTACAGAATCATAAATAACCTCTTCTAAGGGAATTACACCTTACAGAATTGTAAATTACCCTCTCTTAGGGAATTACACCTTACAGAATTATTGATTACCTCTTCTAAGGAAATTATACGTTACAGAATTATTAATTACCTCTTCTAAGGGAATTACACCTTACAGAATTATAAATTACCTCTTCTAAGGAATTATACCTTACAGAATTATGAATTACCTCTTCTAAGGGAATTACAGCTTGCAGAATTATAAATTACCTCTTCTTAGGGAATTATACATTACAGAATTATAAATTACCACTCCTGAGGGAATTACACCTTACAGAATTATTACCTTTTCTAAGGAAATTATGAGTTACAAAATTACTGATTACCTCTTCTAAGGAAATTATACATTACAGAATTATGAATTACCTCTTCTAAGGGAATTACATGTTACAGAATTATTAATTACCTCTTCTAAGGAAATTATGCATTAATTACCTCTTCTAAGGGAATTATACATTACAGAATTATGAATTACATCTTCTTGGGAATTACACCTTACAAAATTATAAATTACCTCTTCTAAGGGGATTATACATTACAGAATTATAAATTACCTCTTCTAAGGGAATTACAAATTACACCTTACAGAATTATGTTACCTTTTCTAAGCGAATTACACCGTGCAAAATTATTAATTAACTCTTCTAAGGGAATTAGACCTTACAGAATACATCTTCTAAGGAAATCACACCTTACAGAATTATAAATTACCTCTTCTAAGGGAATTACATCTTACAGAATTATAAATTACCTCTTCTAAGGGAATTACATCTTACAAAATTATAAATTACCTCTTCTAAGGGAATTACATCTTACAGAATTATAAATTACTTCTTCTAAGGGAATTACACCTTACAAAATTATAAATTACCTCTTCTGAGTGAATTACACCTTACAAAATCGTGCATTACTTCTTCTAAGGAAATTATACGTTACAGAGTTAGGGATTACCTCTTTTAAGGGAATTGCACCTTAAAGAATTATAAATTACCTCTTCTAAGGGAATTACACCTTAAAGAATAAGGGAATCACACCTTACAGAGTTATAAATTACCTCTTCTAAAGAAATTACACCTTACAGAAATATAAATTACCTCTTCTAAGGGAATTACACACCTTACATACTAAGGGAATCACACCTTACATAGTTATAAATTACCTCTTCTAAGGGAATTACACCTTACAGAATTATAAATTACCTCTTCCAAGGAAATTTTATCTTAAAACCTTCAGCATAATGCAGTAGGAAATATATTATATCTGGAAATTGCAGGGAACAAAAGATTCTTTTTACGGGAAAGTAATTTGTTATCAGTATTGCAACTTGTTTTTTTGTAAGTTTAAATTACAAAAAATCTCGGAAGTCTTCTGTCCTTGTTTTATTACTTGTTTGTGTTATCGCACAAACCACGGTTGTAGCAATTGTCAGGAGCAATTCCTATTTCTACCACTAGTACTTAGCACAGTCACGAAGGAAGGGTATTTTTAGAAATGGAAACACGCCATCCCACGTGGTATGAGAGAGAGAGAGAGAGAGAGAGAGAGAGAGAGAGAGAGAGAGAGAGAGAGAGAGAGAGAGAGAGAAAAATGGAGCTAAAAGTAAGGAAAAATACAAAACTCTAAAAATAGCGTAATGACCTCAGCTTAGGAGGGGTAGGAACAGAAAAGAAATGGATAAGTAGGTTGGTAAGTGCTCGTAGATAAATAAGAGAGAGGAAACATATTGATAAGTGCTCGTAGACAGAGAGGAAATAGATTGATAAGTGCTCGTAGATAGATAAGAGGGGAAGTAAATTGATAAGTGCTCATAGATACAGAGGAAATAGATTGATAAGTGCTCGTAGATAATTAAGAGAGAGGAAATAAATTGATAAGTGCTCCTAGATAAGTAAGAGAGAGGAAATAGATGGATAAGTGCTCGTAGGGGGTAGTGCCTTCCTTTAGGCCCCTAGCTGCAACCCCTTTCGTTCCTTTTACTCTACCTCCTTTCATATTCACTCTTCCATCTTACTTTCCTCAGCCCTCTCCTAACAATTGATTCATAGTGCAGCTGCGAGGTTTTCATCCTGTTACACCTTTCAAACCATTTACTGTCAATTTCAGTTTCAGCGCTGAGTGACCTCATAGGTCCCAGTGCTTGGCCTCTGGCCTAAATTCTATGTATCCAATTCAGTTCAAACTTCATATTTCATAACTCAAACCTTACGTCAACGCACTTAATTTCTCCCAATCTTCCGCCAGCGAAAGAAAACGAGAAATCTCATCCGAACTTTTATTTTCTTTCTCTTCGTTCGTAACTGATTTATTGATTTCTCTCTGTCTTTTCCTCTTGCATAATCTGTCACACGTCGCTTTTTTTTTTTTTATTGACAGGATGATAGAGATTTTGCATTCTCCGTCTCTATCTGCTGTTCGATTAGTTTACTATCACATGAACAGTATTTTTAAGTTTTCTGACGTTTCTATTTTTGTCTGTTGTTCTCGTGTCGCCCCGTGTTTTCACTGGGTTTATATATATATATATATATATATATATATATATATATATATATATATATATATATATATATATATATATATATATATATATATATATATATATATATATATATATATATATATATATATATATATATATATATATATATATATATATATATATATATATGTATATATATATAGGTGTGTATGTATATATATGTATGTATGTATATACACACATACACATATTTGGCCCTAATTTGCAAATTAATGGTCACTGAGGTTGTTTCAAACGAAATTTTGCTAATTTCTTGTAATAATAATAATAATAATAATAATAATAATAATAATAATAATAATAATATAATAATATGGTTGCTCAAGCTTGTTCCATACGAATTTTTGCCCATTTCTTACAACAACAATAATAATAACAATAATATAATAATAAAAGTAATATTAATAATAATAATAATAATAATAATAATAATAATAATAATAATAATAATAATAATAATAATAATAGGTAGAAGACAGAATTTTACGTACGGGTTTATTAACCTTTCAAAGAATTGATTTGCCTCACAAAAATTTTCTTTCTTTAATCCGTCCCAGCTCTTACTGTAATGCTCCATCCACACCCAAGATAATACAGTTTGATCCATAATGAGAAACTTGGTGACATCAATCTCTTATTATCGTCCGATTAAGTATTCGTGCATCTGTTCGTGCGTACTACTGTGCTTTATTCATTATACGTTCGTGTCTCTGAAGGTATATATAAATATAAATAAAAAAAAATTGATCACTCGTGTTCGGTGGAAAGGGACTTTACAAGTTTTGCCACGTGGGCTTTACATTGTAATATATTTATTTCTGTTGTTATATGTATTGTAATGAATATGTGTAGGACTGTCGGTGGTAAAGGTGGTTTGTTTATATTGCAATCTGCTTTTACCATTGATTTTGCTTTTTTATCAGTAAGCCCCCACCCCCACTTTTTTTTTTTTTTAATATTTACAACTTGGAAAAATATATCAGTAGTTCGTTTAATGACTGTTTCTATATTTTGTATTTTTTTTTGTATCTCTGTTATGTATCGTACAGCTAAGCCAGCTTTTTTCAAACTATGGGTTCCGACCCTTCTTCACTGGGTGGCTAGATACATGAAATGGGTCGCGAAAAAAAAAACATAGTATTATACATAAACTGTACAGAAATGATGAAATCGCAATCAAAATAACTTCAAGTTTTGTCCAAGGCATCGACAGTCTCTCCCTCCCTCCCCCTTCCCCTCCCCCCTCCCCTCCCCCCCCCCCCCTCACTTTTTTCCTTGAATCCTTAACTATCAAACAAGTTTGGTTACATTTTGATAACTAGTTGTCATCAACAACTCGGCAATCGACAAACACACTCAGTCTCTCGTCTTGAATCGTTAATCGTTAACAAGGTTGTTCTAAAATTGAATGGCTAGTTGTCAACAGTTTTTTTACTTAATTTTTATATCTTTTCTCAGTCTTTACATTTTTTTTACTTCACTCAGACTTAGTCTCCGCACTTATAGACATTAAAGGTAAGCTCGTACTGTATATATTTTTTTCACAGAGTTTATCTGTCTTGTTCATCAACAGATGACGATTTGTTCCAGGTAGGCGGAGATAATATGTTCTCTCGAATGCTTCAATTAGATATGCTTTTGAGTTTTGTGTCTATTTGTCCACCAGTCTTTTTATACAGGTAAAAGTTTTTCGAAATATTAAGTTTAAATGGGTATTAATATAATCAACATTTGGAAATTAGGAGTAACCCCACCTGGATGATGGGAATTTGCGAGTGTTTACCTGTATTTTTTTGTCTTTAGTCATATTTCATAAGGTTTTGCACTTATTTATTTTTATATTTAGTCATATTTCATAAGGTTTTGTACTTATCCTTTTTATATTTTATGAGATGTCTCTGTCCTGAAAGCTTTGACAAGCATTTCCCTGAAGAGAAATTTGAACCAGTGAAGAAAAACTGTAGGATAAAAAATCCATTTGCTTTCCAAAGTCCTGCATCAATAAATGAGTTAAACTTGTTGCCCGAAGAAGCTGAACTGCTGCATCCTGGATTCAGAACAAAGGGGAATTTCCACTACTGAGTAAAAAGGATTTTCTATTATTGTTCCCTTTTGCAATTACTTACTTGCTTGGCCTGGGATTTTCGACATTCAACCCAGTTAAAGACGGACAGAAACAGGCTCAGCACTGCACCTGATATACGTGTATCATTGTCTGTCTTCTCTATTCCCAACTGGAATCAGGTGCTTTGTTCCCAGCTGGAATCGGGTGCTTTGTTCCCAACTGGAATCGGGTGCTTTGTTCCCAACTGGAATCAGGTGCTTTGTTCCCAGCTGGAATCAGGTGCTTTGTTCCCAACTGGAATCAGGTGCTTTGTTCCCAACTGGAATCAGGTGCTTTGTTCCCAACTGGAATCAGGTGCTTTGTTCCCAACTGGAATCAGGGCTTCCCAACTGGTTCCCAACTGGAATCAGGTGCTTTGTTCCCAACTGGAATCAGGTGCTTTGTTCCCAGCTGGAATCAGGTGCTTTGTTCCCAACTGGAATCAGGTGCTTTGTTCCCAACTGGAATCAGGTGCTTTGTTCCTAACTGGAATCAGGTGCTTATGAACAAACAAGCACATCCATCTCATTAAATGACATTTATTTTTCAAATATTTACTTTAAATTTTTGTTGGAATTTCCTTTAAATTTATTTTTCTAAAAATAATATTTTTACACTCATACAAATAGATACATAAAATTCCAGTATGTGCGGAATATAAGAAATATACATGTGAATTGTCAATGCTAAATATATGAACCTAGTGAATAGTCTGTTTGTATAATGGGTCACAGTGCAAAAATGTCGTTCTTGCTGTGGGTCGCTGTAAAAAAAAAAAAGAAAAAATTTGAAAAACGCTGCTCTGAGCAAAGCAAGGTCAAAAAGGTGCTGTATAGGCCTTGTTACTTTCCCCCTTCTCTCTCTCTCTCTCTCTCTCTCTCTCTCTCTCTCTCTCTCTCTCTCTCTCTCGTCCCTCTTCTCTCTCCGTCCCATTCTTTTCCTTTCCTTTCCTTCCTCCAAGACGGATGCTCTTTCATCGGAGCCATAAAAGCGTTTGTGGCTCACGCCATCTCGCCTGTGTCATGTCAGGCCGTGATTAGTCGACCTCATAAGGAAATTAATATGTTTCTATATTATTCTGTAATTTAGTTCACGTCAGCACTTCGTCAGCCGCCTCTCCGAGGGACCTGGTACCTCGGTTCCACTGAAACAGCATTTCATTGACCCTCCCCCTTTTCAACCCCTCCTCCTACAAGAATCAGACCCATCCCCCCGCCCTCTCTCTCTCTCTGCCCTTTGACCAACAACAATTATTATTCGACCATAATTTTAGCATTCCCGCCCCCCCATCTTTCATTTCTTACTTAACCCCTTTCTCCCAAAATATCTGTGCTTATTTTTGCACATCTGTTCATTAAAGGGTTGTGTGGTCTTGAGTGGGTGAGAGACGGAGACTGAAATGATTTTACCTCTTCTAGGTTTGACCTAATTGCCTATTTATAAGTTAAGTGATTTCCCAGTTCACTTTGTCGTGTGGATTTATGACAGCTAGTTATTCTAAGTACTTACATCATTCAGTACCTACACATGTATATCCATTATATCTTGCATATTTGGTTAAACACTCAGATAAAAGTAAGATGGAAGAAAGAGAATATAAAAGGAGGTAGAGTAAAAGGAACAAAAGGGGTTGCAGCTAGGGGCCGAAGGCACGCTGCAAAGAACCATAAGTAATGCCGACAATGCACCGCATGAGTTGTACTGGCGGCATTACCCTCCTACGGGGTATGCAATTTTAAGATTAGTATAAAACGCGAATTTATTATAACTACGACATAAAACCAAAGATATAAAGTTAAAGTTTTGTTTAATATCTGTTGGTAATTATTAATAGTTTAATCATTATCCCGAGCAATATCAAACCCACACACTGTTCATTTCTGCGCGATAACCTGAGAACTAGAATGATTGAACAGTCCACCTTTTGTTGGTCGTCACACACTCACTGCCATACAGATTGATTTAGATTCAGACTTCAGTTGCTTAGAAAGATAACATTTTACTCAATAACACCAAGAACGTCACGTACTAAATGATATTATATCAACATGGAAAAGAGTTTTGTTTTCAAATATGTGTTGGCGAGTTATTACGAAGAACCTCGATTTAGTAAACTTATATTCAAAATAATACAGATTTATTAACAGCAACGTTCCCCTGTATCTTAATTGCCAGCAACGTTCTCTCTCTCTCTCTCTCTCTCTCTCTCTCTCTCTCTCTCTCTCTCTCTCTCTCTTTCGGCGTAATTTCTGGAAACGAGCGTAGGGCTGAAGACAATATACGCAGGATTATCCTCTGCGGCCTTCTTGTTAAAGCGAATGGAAAAGTAATCGCCGACTATTCTCCGTTAATCTAAACTGGAGCATTTGAATATTAATATGCATAATATATATATATATATATATATATATAGATATATATATAGATAGATAGTTATATAGATAGATATATTTATGTGTGTGTGTATTTTGATGATAGATCTTATTCCATTAAACAAAGATATATATATATTTATATATATATATGTATAATGTATATATATTATGTATATATATATATTCCATTAAACAAATATATATATGTTTTATATATATATATATATATACATACACACACATATTATTTATATATATATATATGTATATATATATATATATATATTTATATATAT
Organism: Macrobrachium rosenbergii; assembly: GCF_040412425.1. Lineage (NCBI taxonomy): Eukaryota > Metazoa > Arthropoda > Malacostraca > Decapoda > Palaemonidae > Macrobrachium > Macrobrachium rosenbergii. The sequence continues at coordinate 41,732,931 of NC_089767.1, read as the reverse complement.
ATAAATATATATATATATATATATATATATATATATATATATATATATATATAATAAAATCACAGAAAGCAATCTTACATCAGCTTAACTGAATGTTGGCGCAGTCGCGTGACAGAGGGCAATTCTACTTCTTAATTTATTGCCTATAATGGACTTTATCTTCGTATTTACGGCCCAAAATATTTTGTATCATTATTGCGAGACTCACCATTGTGTTCAAATCGCTTATAAACAACACAGTGGATTTAGTCCGGCGTTTACGGCCCGTACGATGTTCGGGTTTGTTTTCCGTGCTCGGTGACACGTCACCGTAAGACAAAGGCGTGCATGTGTGCACGCGCCCCTACACATACGTACGTACTAATGTACATGCGCACGCGCATATATACATATATATATATGTATTAATTCTATCACAAACACAATTGTTTTGGGCATTAGTAGAATTACTAACAGGACCTCATTCAAACTGGACTAGATACCATCCAGTTTGAATGAGGTCCTGTTAGTGTATATATATATATATATATATATATATATATATATATATATATATATATATATATATATATATATATATATATATATATATATATATATATATATTTATGTATGTATGTATATATGTATGTATATATATATATATATATATATATATATATATATATATATATATATATATATAGATGCGTGGACGTGAATGGGAAACTCATTCACAATAATGAGAGTCTGTGCATAACACACATGAATATTGTACGTAAGAAGTGTACCCATACCGTCAAATTTTACGGTATTGTAAGAGAGGGTCGAGAAAGTAAGTCTTTGCTCTTGGAACGTTACACCCCGTAAAGAAGTTCGCAGCGAGTGTTCATTTGACAGACAATTGGTAAGGGCCTGATGCTATTTCCCGTAGGATACCTGTATGACGCAAGAAATTTATACAATGGGTTGTATATAGCAGGATTTTGAGTTCCTTGAAGGAGTAGAGGAGGTATGTCAATGAGTGTAGGGAACACATGGACCTACCCACAATTTTAAGATCCTAGAATTAGGCTCTGGGTTCCCATTTATTTTCTTAACCACAAAACGGTCAGGAACATACAAGTTCCAATCTCAAATTTACGTAAAAGAGCAAAACATACAAACTTATGCATATGTACAACTATGTACACGCGCGATTCTTCGTTCTTGTGTGTTGCTTACCTCGGATTTAGATTCCCTAGGAGACGATTCTTAGAATCCCCATTATAAAAGGGCCTTGGCTGGGTGCTGTTGCTGGAGAACAATACAATGCTTTCAATGCTTCTTCCTCGACGGATGATTTCCCAGAGTTTATATCGGGAATTACTTTTCTCGGACTCCAGGGTTAAGTTTTTAGCCGTAACTTATACCTTAATGCGTGTGTGTGTGTGTGTGTGTGTGTGTGAGAGAGAGAGAGAGAGAGAGAGAGGAGAGAATTTAATTTCTCTTGAGAATCTATACCACTGGTTCAAGGCCAGACCAAAATAAGTTTCTAATTACACTTTCTGCTACGGTTGGTTAGCCATGCAACAAAGTTTGCCAGAACTTTTCCGTTTGGCTTTCTCGTTATTCAGAAGACAAAGACCTGCCTTTTATATTCTGATTAATTCCTTGGTGCATAAAACCTCTCGTGAAAAAGAGGTCAGAAGTTTATTTGCGTCCTCGGTCGGTTTGACCTTGACTGTTGTAATTTCGATTTCTGTCCGTATCTCGTTTTGAATTTGGATTCTTAAATATGGTTTCCTTAACACGTTGCATTTAGAAATGAGATTGTTCACGGCCCTTGGATAGGAAAAACATTAAGTCTTGTTTTGGTATTCCTGTTGATTACAGAAGTGCACAACAATTTTGGAAGTTTTATTTTTTTGTTTCTTTTAATGAAGGAAGCCAAGTTAGGAAATCTTATGATTTCCTAAATATCTGATGAAAGCTTGTGAGCTGAAGTGAAAATCAAAGATTATTTTTATGCATTTAGACATACTGGTAGGTCGGCTCCCTAATTCCAGTTTTCTGTACAGCCGCTACAGCGTATAATCAAGGCCACCGTAAAATGGACCTGTCTTTTGGTGGTCTCGGTTTAATGCTGTATGAACCTCGGCCCATGAAAGTTTAACCACGGCCCGGTGGTGGTGTATCTTATATCGTTGCCAGAAGCACGATTATGGCTAAATTTAACCTTAAATAAAATGAAAACTACTGGGGCTAGAGGGCTGCAATTTTGTATGTTTGGTGATTGGAGGGTGGATGATCAACATACCAATTAGCAGCCCTCTAGCCTCAGTAGTTTTCAAGATCTGAGGGCGGACAGACAAAGCCATCTCAATAGTTTTCTTTTACATAAAACTAAAAATCATTAATCCACGAATTAACGGAGATGTCAGCAGTCCAGGTCATCTCGCTTTCGTTGTTTGACCTCATAAATATGCAACAAAATGATAAAGTAGACGGATACAATAAAGACACCCATTTTAATATCCCAGTCATCTGACAACTTAATTCATTATCTCGAATCAAGTCGATTATCTCTTCAGCGGTCTCTGTTACTGTCTCCCTGGTTCGAACTGAGAAGCCACAATCCAAAAATGACCGAAGGCTTTCTTATGGATGTGTCACATGGAAATCTAAACCCTTGGTTCATAATCCATTAATTACACTTCTATTCATAATGAAAAAATGGCAGGGAAAAATGTCTACTTTATACAGGTCCGATTATCATTAATTTGTTTCTATATATGATGGATAACATATACTTTCACTCACACACAGACACGCATACACGTACGTGACGAAAACAGTACATAGATATATTTAAGTGGAGAAAGGGGTTTACAAATGGTGGGTACATAAAGGTAATAGAAGTATGATTAGTAAGGTACCAAGTGCCTCTTACCTATGGTATGGGGTATCGGCATTCACCAAAATTTGAACTATGAAAACTTTGGCTAGTAAATCCAGCTTCCATAACGGTTATGGTATTTGCTTAAACTTGTAATTCTGTAGGACTTCCTTATAGCAGTCGTAGTCCACACTGTTATTCAAATGTAGAAACTTAACATCACATGTTCATTTGAAGATAGTATCAATTCATTGTTTTTTGCAGAATGCTGTGGATGAAAGGAGAGCGAAGGAGAAAGAAAGATGAAAACGAAATAGCATGGGAGGAAAGCAATAAGAAAACTTAAGAAAATCAAGCTATGCTTCGGAGACAGCAAACGAAGATAAGGTAAGTTGATGAGCAAAGTAATTTTAGATTAAAAGATGCAGTTGGAGACAAGACCAAGAGAGACAAGGTCAGCTCACTTCCCCCAAATCCCCTATGTAGGCGGAGCGTAGGCGGAGCTTTGTCTACCTCCTTACTACGTCAGCAGGTGAATTGTCGTAATGAGCAGGTACCTCTAAGATACGTCATCGCCTGCGTAGTTACCCCAGGTGGGACGCGACTCCACCCAATTGGGTAGACCTTCTCTCTCTTGGCCTTCGTATATTCGGCGTTTTAGAGAAATTATAATATTGTGACAAAGTGAGACCTGTAGAGCTAATGGTCCAAGGTAGTGCTCGAGATGAGCTGATTAGTGAAATAGTTTTCATTCTGTCTAGGGAAAGGAGAGTGCAAAAGCTATTTGGGAAAACCATTGCTAAGAATATCTGGAAAGATGTGAAAAAAAGGATGTTAATTAGCAGTATGAAGTGGATGCAAAAATGTTAGTAAATATATGAATTGAATGTTAGTTAGGTCATATTTTTATTTGATGTTCCGGATTGCCAGATATTTTTATTTGATGTTCCAGATCACCACATATTGTTATTTGAGGTTCCAAATTATCAGATATCTGTATTTGATGTTCCAAATTACCAGATATTTTTATTTGATGTTCCAGATTACCAGATATCTGTATTTGAGGTTCCAAATTACCAGATATCTTTATTTGTTGTTCCAAATTACCAGATATTTTTATTTGATGTTCCAGATTACCAGATATCTTTATTTGAGGTTCCAAATTACCAGATATTTTTATTTGATGTTCCAGATTACCAGATATTGTTATTTGAGGTTCCAAATTACCAGATATTTTTATTTGGTGTTCCAGATTACCAGATATCTTTATTTGAGGTTCCAAATTACCAAATATTTTTATTTTGATGTTCCCGATTACGAGATATTGTTATTTGAGGTTCCAAATTACCAGATATACTGTAAGGTTGATGTAACATAAGTCATAAAAGTTTACGATAGAGGTAACTGGCACTGTGGAAAGAGCTGGGCTTGCCCGGCAAGGTTATTCTGAAGTGTATACAAACAAGTAAAAAATTCACCAAAGTTTCTTCGGCGCAGTCGAGTTTCCTGTACAGTGTATACTACTGTATGAAACTCTCGGCCACGGACCATGAAACTTGCATCCATTTATGGGTGGTGGCTGTATATATATATATATATATATATATATATATATATATATATATATATATATATATATATATATATATATATATATATATATATATATATATATATATATTATATATATATATATACATATATATATATATATATATATATATATATATATATATATATATATATATATATATATATATATATATATATATATATATATACATACACACACACACATTACAGCGGTGCCAGATGCACGATCATAGCTAACTTCAACCTTAAATCAAATAAAAACTTCTGAGGCTAGAGGGCTGCAATTTTTTATGTTTGATGACTAGAGGGTGGATGATCAACATACCAATTTGCAGCCCTCTGACCTCAGTAGTTTTTAAGATCTAAAGGCGGACAGACATATAGCCATCTCAATAGTTTTCTTTAACAGAAAACTAAAATTCAATTTCGTCTTAAGCTGTCAACGAGGAAATGATCGGACTGACATAAAGGCGTGTTGCGCCTTGGTAACATTTCATATTTATACGTCAGGAATGATGAATGGGGTCATAGACGTCGCATTACGTAAACAGGATATTGTAAACGCATTCAAATGACGTCACGTTATATGATGGTATACCTGTTCGAATGCACAGTTATCATAGGTGAAAGAATGATTGGCATAGGTGGTTTATCTTTTCTGGAAAGTTTTTATGTTTATTAGTGAAGAACTATGGTTCAGAAGTTTAGTTAGGGTAAAAGAGAGGAACTCTGAAGATCAATAAATAGGTGATGGATTGGCAGGAGAAATGAAACGATAAGAAATTAGGTAATGACTTGAAATTACCGAACATTAGTCTCCTTAGAGGGGTAGCGCTGTTCGGGCACCTCACCTGTAGGCGGCGTCCCTTCGGCCCGTGGCTGCAACCCATTTCATTCCCTTAATTGTACCCCCGTTCATATTGTCTTTCTTCCATCTTACTTTCCACCCTCTCCTATTAGTTGTTTTATAGTGCAACTGCGAGGTTGTCCCCCAGTTACACCTTTAAAGCCTTTTTAGTCTCAATTTCACTTTCAGCCCTGAATGGCCTTGTAGGTCCCAGCGCTTGGCTTTTGGCCTAAATTTGATGTTTCATTCCATTCCGAATATTTGTGAGCATAAGTAGGAGGGGAGTTGTGGGCGTTGCTTCCAGAGTTCGTTTGCAGTCATAAAAGCAGTTCTAAAGATGCGAAACTGCGGCATTTTAATTACACATACTTGTGAAGATACACATAATTATGATAGTTATGTACAAACACACACATACACATATATACATACATACACGTATATAATTTATATATATATATATATATATATATATATATATATATACACATATACATACATATACATAATATATATACGTATATATGTGTGTGTGCGTACGTTTAACAGTACCAATTATCTTTTCAAGACAAGTCATTTATAACCATACATCCAAACAAACTCTTTAAACCCCACAATCCAGCTCGCACCAATAAGACAAGGTTCAAGAAACAGAATCATTTCGGCTTTGATATAATCACCTCTCCTGTTTTCAAGCTCGTACCATAATTCTTCCTAATTGCATCTACGTCTTAATTACCCTTCGATGATGAGCCTACGTGAATAATTCTATGCCGTGATGGGGTCACGGCGGGCCATTCACTTTTCTCGTGGGTCGCCTTAGGTCAAGATAATCCCTTATATCGATCATTTTAGGGATGAACTTTCCAAGCGTCTTATGCTGGGGGTCTGTAGTGCGTTATTCGCCTGACTGGGTGAGTGACGTACTAACGGGCTTGGTAACATTTCTTCCGCAAGGTCGGGTTATATTATATATATATATATATATATATATATATATATATATATATATATATATATATATATATATATATATATATATATATATATATATATATATAATTATATATATATATATTTATATATATATATATATACGTGTGTGTATGAACACAAATATGTACATGTATGTACTCTTTAGATATAAATATACACATACACTCAAAAAACCCATAGATATCGTGTGACATTGAATTCACCAAACCTTGGTAATAACTTCCAGCTCATGGGAATTTAATAATTAAGTACTTTATATCTATTCCGGCCAGTGTTCGAATCTGGGCCTTATAATCAATATCTTCACTTTACGATAAACAGTAAAGCATTGAAGAAGAATCATTCTGAAACTGCAGTAACGCTCCATTTGCTCTCGCTGGGTTTTGAGATTAAATAGAGAATTAATTCGTTTCCGACTTGGCTTCGATGGCGAGAGGAAAAGATGGGAGATGTTAATTTCTCCCGAATAATCCAAATTTAGGGTCGTGAATAATACTGCCCTGAAATGGAAAACTGCAGTATCTGCAAAATTTTCGAAATTGAGATATGCCACCTATTGGGCTCGTGAAACACTAATACACAAGTTTCTGCAGTTTCAGAATGATTGCAGTGCTTTATTTAGGGGGGTCCCATTTGCAGTATCTGCAAAATTTTCGAAATTGAGACATGCCGCCTATTGGGCTCGTGAAACAGTAATACACAAGTTACTGCAGTTTCAGAATGATTCTTCAATGCTTTCCATGAGTATTTAGGGGGTCCCATTTGCAGCATTGCAAAATCAGCAGTAAGGCAAGGGAGTATATACCATTTTTCTCAGTTCTGTCTTTTTGCAGATACTGCAGTATTCCATTTTAAGGCAGAATAGTTCATGGTGCTAAGATTCATTGCAAGTAGCGAGCTGTATTGTGCTAGTGTATATTACACTGGTCACTCGCTTCATTGTTCTTTTGCCTTAATTTCTCAGTAGTGAAAACCCTGTTATTATTATTATTATATATCATGGTGTACACCTGTCTGTTTTCTAGAACAAAAGAAAGCCGCAATATTCTATCACACACACACACGCAAACACACACATGCATGTCACAGCATTATTTTTCTGTCAGTTTTTTTTTTTTTAATTTTAATACTATGCTTTTCCAGGAGTGAGTTAATTTAGAGTCCTTCCAGGAGTGAGTTAATTTTAGTTTTTTCCAGGAGTAACTTTATTTAGGGTTACTGAATAGCTGATTGGTAGGAGTTATATGCTTTCTTAGTACCGGTAGTTGTAATTGTCAGTCAACTCCAACTTCTGCATCTATAATCTGAGACAGTTCATCACCTGCCTTTCCCCTTTTATGCTGTCCTTACTACTTCTTCTTCTTCTTCTTCAGAAACTCGCTTATATTAGGGTCTATTCACACTATACTTAAATGCACCCGCACGTAACCGTACCGTAGCGGACTGGCAAAATATTCTTCAGTGGGATTTGCATTGTAGCATTCACACTGTACCGCACCGGCACGGACCGTCACCTATATATATGGACACATATATTATATATATATATATATATATATATATATATATATATATATATATATATATATATATATATATATATATATATATATATATATATCAAGGTAAACAATAAGATCAAGAATACCAGATGGTTAATTGTCAAAAGGGTAATATACAAAGAGATGATCCAGGGATCACGCGTTCACAAAGCTACGACCGTCAACGCTGGAGAGTGTACGGTGCAGTGTGAACGTGTATGCAGGATACGGTCCGGTACAGGTCAGGTGCATGTCCGTTTACGTGCAGGTATAGTGTGAATAGACCCCTTTACAGGCTTAAATGTATAGCATTCTCATTCCTCTTTCATCTACAGCACCCTCATTCCGCTTTCATATGCAAGGATCTATTTAATCTATTAGGTCTTGAGTAACCTATTACTATTTGCTCCCCTACACAAATACCAATAAAAAAAATTGATAAACTGTTCATGGCAATTTTTCTGTGTAGACATATCATTCCTTAGCAGTAACATATTTCAGGCACTCATATTTTTTGGAACGTTGTTATACGACTAGCTTTTATTTATATAGATATATTTTTTAATATATATGTGTGTGTGTATTATACATTTACTAATTTCAAAGTGTAGTGGATATATTTATATTTGTATGCAAGCATGCATAAAGAGATGTATACATGTATACTTATACATGCATACATACATATATATATTATATATTCATATATATAAATATATGTATGTATGTATAAGTATATATGTATGCATCTGTTTATGCATGTTCGTATACAAATATAAATATATACACTACACTTTAAAATGAGTAAATATATAATACATAATATATATATATAAATGAGTAAACCCGCAAAATTTTCATCGCTGGTCCTCATCTTAAACAAACACTGAAAGCTAATGATTCCTCCGAACATAAAAAACGCGGATGGCAAGCAGTGTCAACAAAACGTAAACGGTCGGTAAATACTGGCAGTAACTCAGTTCCCGGATAAACACATTAAATTGTTTATTTTTAGCCTGGTGTGTAATCGCGTATCAGGAAGCCAAATTTATTGTTATCGGTCAGGAGGTTAAGGAAGGTATTAGATTTTTCGCGTAGGATGTTATATAGAATTATCTGCCAGCAAGGTCATATTCGTCAGTTGTTATAAAAAGCTCATCTCCCATTTGATTACTATCAGTAATATCTATGTATAACATGTGAGGAAACATCTGGTATCAAAAATAAAAACAAACATGCGTGCAAGAGAACTTCAGGGAGAGATGTTGCTAGTTGGCAACATAGCATAGTATGCCTTAATAATTCCGGCTCCAGTAGGATTATACGTTGCTAAGTATTTTGCTCTTGGTCGAAATGAATGAAAAAACTGGTCAGGTGTTGATGCGTGACTCTTCATCACATGGGATCGAGACTCGTTGGGAGATTAAATCCATACGGACTTATTTCCCGTTGGTATTTCAAAGTTTTCGTAATGAATACCGCATCCACAAATGTAAGGAGTGCTTGAGGGTGGGAATCTCTAATTGCGTTCATATTTACACGAATATTTTGAAACAATCATATATGTGCACATGTACGAGCAATTACTCACACGCGTGTGTATATATAGATACATGCTATATATGTATATATATATATATATATATATATATATATATATATATATATATATATATATATATAAGGATTCTAGAGGGTGTATGTGCATATTGAAAATATTGAAACAGAGAGAGAGAGAGAGAGAGAGAGAGAGAGAGAGAGAGAGAGAGAGAGAGAGAGAGAGAGAGAGAGAGAGAGTTTCAAATATTTTTTCATAAACAGCTAGCTAGCGTTTAGACAACTATAAGTTTCGTTTCCCTAAATCATCAAGTTTTGTGTAACTTGACAAAAGATGAAGTGAAGTGAGACTAGAGAATTAGATAGCAAATACTGCGCAAACGTCTCCCAGAGTCCTCTCAAAAAACATCGAACGTCTGATCGTGATCCCAGGAGACATTTCACTTGGCTAATGACAGGCAGTTGATAACATAGGACTCCGTATTTAGACCCCGCAAACAAACAATACGAAAACCGTCAATTAAAGGATATGACAGACACGAGAATAATCTTTTCATTGGTTCCCGTAAAATATGGAAGGTTGTTATTGGCGTTCTGTAAATCAGGTGGGACGTGATTCGAGGTCACCATAGTCGAGGTATTAGTAGTGTCTTTGCGCTTGAGAGATGCAACGTGAGGCGTTTGAGGTCTGGGGAAATTTGATCTTTCCTCTTATCTGCTGAAGCTCCTGTTGGAGTTTGTTGTCAGGGAGATGATCTTCTTAATGAGGGAAGTGTTAAGGTCCTCGTTCAAGGGAAATCAGTCGGTTTCCAAATGCTTGGTATCATGTATTAAAATTCAGTGCTGATGAATAACTTGATGTGGTGGTATGAGAATGAAGTTGTGAATTTTTATATAATTGACAGTAGATTGTCAGGTCACTTAAACAGCTGAAGATAGTCAAACTTTATGTATGGACAATAGATTGTCAGGTCACCTGAACAGCAGAAATGAAGATAGTGAAACTTTATACACTGACAATAGATTGTCAGGTCTCTTAAGCAGCAGAAATGAAGATAGTGAAACTTTATACATTGACAATATAGTGTCAGGTCACCTAAACTGCAGAAATGAAGATAGTGAAACTCTATACAACAATAGATTGTCAGGTCACTTAAACAGCAGAAATGAAGATAGTGAAACTTTATACATTGACAATAGATTGTCAGGTCACTTAAACAGCAGAAATGAAGATTATGAAACTGTATATGGACAATAGATTGTCAGGTCACGTAAACAGCAGAAATGAAGATAGTGCAACTTTATACATTGACAATAGACCGTCAGATCGCTCAAGCAGCAGAATCCGCAGTGAAAAATATTTAAACGTGGAAGTACTAATTTCTGATAAATCTTACCGATAGACCACATCCAATAATTTAATAAGTAATGGAGATACGCGGCCGATATCGCCTGAAATTCAATTAAGGCAGCAACCGTTTTAAAATTGACATCATAAATCACTTTTGCCCGGAGGTCAACATTCGCGTGAGGCGAGGCAATAAACCAGTAATTGATAACTTCTTAATGATCGCGAAATTAACTTCCTCGGGATACTGCTGATGGAACGACGTTCATTATAGGCCCAATACTCACATAAATTAGGAATATCCGTTTATTTCCCCGGGTATTTATGACTCATTTGCGATTGAAATGTTGCAGCCCGATTGCTTCTTCTGTGCAAACGATTCTGAGCGGTTGTAGGAAATTATAGGAGAAAATGCTGTGAGTTTTCATGTTTGTTTGTTCGTTTGTGTATGTGTGCGTGTTTGGTATTATAAGGAGACATTAAAATGTGTTTTTTGAGAATTTTTGGACGTTCCGTAACTTTCACCTTTGTCTTTTGCGATACATGTTTGTGCATGAGGGATCATTTTCATTGACATGTTTACAGGTTTATGTATATATTAATTGTGTTGAATGCGCGCACAGAGATATGCACGCACACACACACATATATATATATATATATATATATATATATATCTATATATATATATATATATATATATATATATATATATATAAATATATATATATATAGATTGATAGATAATAGATAGATATAGATATACATACATATATATATAATTATATATAAATGTATACAGATTATATATATATTGTCAAGTACTTTCGTGTATTTTTGATACATCTTCAGCTATATATATATATATATATATATATATATATATATATATATATATATTAGATAGATAGATATATATAGTAAGTTAGGCGTCGTAGTTATAAATATAAATTTTGTAATTTTGTAATTATGGCTTTCGATTTGGAATTCGGTTACTTTCCCTTATATTCGTTGCTGTTCTTTACTTTTCTATTTTTGTCCTTCTTTCCTCGACGCGTTCTGTCATCTTCTCTCTTTCGGTATTGTCCCCTTTAGGAGGGTTAAGTGCCGTCAGTGCACCTCACGCAGTGCACTGTAGGCATTCCTTAAGGTTCTTGGCAGTGTCCCCTCGTCCCCTAGCTACAAACCCTTTTAATTCCTTTTATTGCATCCCTTCCTATTCTCTTTCTCCCATCTCACTTTCCACCCTCTCCTAACAACTGTTGCATGGTGCAACTGCTTTGAGGTTTTCCTCCTGTCACACCTTTAAAACCTTTTTGCTGCCAATTTCCTTTTCAGCGTTGCATGCCCTCATGGGCCCCAGCTCTTGCCCTGTAGCCTAAATTTGGAATACCATTTCCACTGAAGAAAAGTAACTCTGATTTCTGTCTCTGTCCTGCTTTCTGAATGTCCGAACCCCAAGATAAACAATAATCCAGACCAGCCCCGAAGCAGTTCCTTCTGCCTTTGTAATTATCTGAGTAATTTCGCATTGTTCAGCTAAACTCCTTTTCCTTCCGGCATGCTTTTTTTTTTTTCTTTTATGCTTGCTTCCTTCCTCGTTTGCTTGCTTTAATTCCGGGGTTCTCTTTGCTGTTGTCATTCTCATTAAGCTCTCGTTGCTTACGCCCTTTTCCTCTTCCTCGCCTTCTGTTCCGTCATCATTATTGTTCTTCTGAGTCACTTTATTCTGTGTTTTTTATTTATTCCTCTAGTTGTTATCTGATTCATTTCCTTTTATCGTTATTTATCGTCTTGTTTTGACGCTGTTTTTATTGTTCGCGATTCGATCTTCAAGTCTTGTTATTTTTTAGTTACCCCGTTTTGTTTCATTTTTCTCCTTTAGTTAGCTGATTTATTTCCTTTTATCCTTACTTATCGTCTTGTATTGACGCTATTTTTATTGTTTGGTATTCGTTCTTCATGTCTTGTTACTGTCGTTGCTAACAGATATTTCGTTCGGCATTCCTTTCTTATCCTTACACGTTAATTTTGATTCCACAAGTCATCACATACTCCTAGATTTACTTCTGTATTTCCCCGGTCACGTTATCGCTTAGTCTCTTCATTAAAATATAGTTATGAAAACCTGCAGCAACCCGGGTTTGAGACACGCGAGGTTATCTGTGAGGGCGTAAAGACCAGCAAATCCCAAACGGTTACTTTTCCTCCTTTGCCGCCGAAGGAGTCTCACTTGTAATTAGCATATCAACACGACCTTTAATTTAGAGGCACGCGAACCTCTTCTCCTCCTTCTCGCGAGGGGTATCTTTTCTGGGGGCATTATATCCCCTTTTAGACGTCGACCTGGTCCCCAGTCCCAGGCACCTTTCGGAGAATTAGTTTTTTTTTTGGGGGAAGAGGGGGGATTGGGAAGAGGTCGTATGGTATGATTGGTTTACTGTTAATAGTAAATCAATGATTAAAAGTGTTTATGTTTATTAACCTGTATATTTGAGAGAGAGAGAGAGAGAGAGAGAGAGAGAGAGAGAGAGAGAGAGAGAGAGAGAGAGAGAGAGAGAGAGTGTGTATCCTCCACCCATAATGTTGCGACACCGAGTATTTAAAAGTTAATTTAATTTTTGAATATGTAAAAGTTACTTCGTTGTTTGAATATTTAAAAGTTACTTCTTTTTTAATATTTAAGGTACTTTGTTTTTTGAATATTTAAAAGGTACTTCGTTTTTTTGATATTTAAAAGCTGCTTCATTTTTTTAATATTTTAAAGTTGCTTCATTTTTTGAATGTTTAAAAGTTAATTCATTTTTTTAATATTTAAAAACTACTTCATTTTTAATGCCGAGGACTGCTCAAAGAAAGGAAAAATAAATAGGGCCCTAATCTCGTGTGCTTTCCCTCTCGGCATATTCCTGATTCCTTGTATTCATGCAGCAGGACAAACTTTGTCGTGAATAACATTAGCAGATACGTTGTTACCTGAACAGACGCGTTCTAAAGGAAAAGTATTCATTTGTATCTCCCACTGTCGTAGTATCTGTGCACCAGGCGTCTCAAAATGTTACTGGTGGATTTGACAGTCTGCATGGGATTGTGCTACAGATCAAGAGAGATTTAATTTTGGGTTGGGTCCTAGGTGAATCTAGGATCAATTTATTTATTTCAAGTCGAATTTTTTGGGGCTGTTTGCTGTGAGGAAATGTAATTACTGTGATCCGGATACGGGTAAGATCTGAAGGTGGATCTAGGATCAGTTTATTTGTTTCAAGTCGAATTTCTGATTCGGATACGGGTAAAGATCTGAAGGTGGATCTAGGATCAATTTATTTCAAGTTGGATTTTGAGAAATTCTTGGCTATGGGGAAACGTAATACTCTGATCCGGATAAAGGTCTGAACGTGATTGTAAAATTTATTTATTTATTTCAAGTTGAATTTTGTGGAACTGTTTGTTTTGAGGAAACTTAATTACTCTGCTTCGTCTCCTCTCAACTCCGTTTTCTCTTATGCTGACCGAATGAGCATGATGGCATCTCGTGTCGAAATATCTTCTTCTTTTTCTCTTCGTCCTGAACGCTGGTATTCTGATCTTCACCTCTGAAGCACACACACTTGTCCTGCTTGCTTCTTAGAAGGATGCGTGATCAAAACATTACAATTAATGTCTTATATCTCTGACGAACAACATAATATATATATATATATATATATATATATATATATATATATATATATATATATATATATATATATATATATATATATATATATATATATATATATATATATATATATATATATATATATACATATACATACATACATACAAGCGAGAGAAGTCCAAGCTAGGTCGAAACGATAAGGCACGTTTCATTTAAACGCATTGTGAATCTAATGGACCAAGTAATGAATAATGTACCTGGTAATTTATGTATCCATATATATATTATATATGTAATAAATATATATACAGTATATATAAAGTACGACTTCCCAAAAGACGCTCTGTCTTGCCAAAAAAAAAAAGGCTTGAATTGATGGCAGTGGAAGAAGGTACTGGAACCCATTTTGTACTGATAAAAGACCCTTGCTGGAAACCTGTCTATTCCTAATCGATCTGACCTAGGCCTGCAGTGTTGTGTTGCATAATCGGGTTTCCGTAATCTTGTTTATAGGACAGACAGCTCTGGTGGAGTCTCACGTAAAGCTCCCCGTGGGAGATTCGTCCGCTCCATCCGGCTAATCTTAGAGGCGATTAAGAATTGGTAAACAAATATGAGAATTTGTAAACAAATGTAAAAATTTGTAAAAAAATTTAAAAGTTTGTAAACAATTATAAGAATTTGTAAACAAATATAAGAATTTGCAAACAAATATAAGAATTTGTAAACAAATATACGAATTTGCAAACAAATATGAAAATTTGTAAACAGTTAAAAAATTTTTAAACAAATATAAAAATTTGTAAACAAATGTAAAGAATTTGTATACAAGTTAAAAATTCATAAGCAAATATAAGAATTTGTAGAAAAAAAATTGAAGAATTTCTAAACAGATATAAAAATTTGTAAACAAATATGAAAATTTGTAAACGAATAAAAAAATTTATAAACAGATATAAAAATTTGCAAACAAAATAAATATTTGCAAACAAAAATAAAAATTGTAAACATATACAGTATAAAAATTTGTAAACAAATTTAAGAATTTGTAAACAAATATAAAACGGTAAGAAAGGCGATGTTGAATCCTCACGCGTCGAGGTAGAAGGCTGTAAATAACAGATATTATTGTTTTAGGTCGAGACAGTTCCTGTGTGTTACGCACGCTAAAATGAGTGAAGGTTACGTGGTGCACTGTAGGCATTACATAAGGGTCTTTGCAGCGTGCCTCTGGCCCCTTTTATTCCTTTTACTGTACCTCCTCTCATAATGTCTTCCTTCCATCTTACTTTCCACCCTCTCACTTTTCAGACCTTTTACTGCCAATTTCCGTTTCAGCGCTGAATGACTTCATAGGTCCCAGTGCTTGGCCTTTGGCCTAAATTCTATATTCAATTCAATTCAACTTTACTTTTTAATAAATACTGACTTGATTGCGTCATGATTTGAAGATAGGGCGGTGGTAGCCTACAGGAACCAATCAGTCAATACCCACATCCTCTTTTTCTTTGCTTCCTAATACAACTGAATAAATAATCTCTCCATTTTTTTTGTATTTTTCTCTAAACTTCCCACGTCGAACAGTCAGTCAAGTCGACAAATCCCTCAAAAGATTCGAACTGTGACGTGAAAATATCACGTTTAGACACTTAGCTAGATGGATGGTTGCGTTTCTTTTGTCAAACTTCGGCCCCTCCCCTTTTTTTAAGGAGTAAGCAGGCAAATTTCTGCGAGAGAGAGAGAGAGAGAGAGAGAGAGAGAGAGAGAGAGAGAGAGAGAGAGAGAGAGAGAATGATGGCTTTATTTGAAATTATACAAGCAGGCACACATTACTCCAAAGTAACAATGGTGGTTTCCAAGCCTGTGCAATTTCTCTTGACAGCATTATAAAACAAGATCATCAAAACGTTCGCCTTATTAAAGCAATTACAATGTTTGGGAAACACAGAAGACTTTACGGAAGTCAGTATCTAACGCATACTACGGGGGAAAGATCGTCATTTACAATTACGTTTACGGCGATACCTAAACAACAGTAATTACAGAATTTACACTCGCGTTTCTCAGGGCTATAAAGAGTCACATCTTAACAACTAAAATGAGGATGAATTATGGATTCTTTACGTGTTTGTTCGTTTGTCTTTTTTTTCATGTTTAAAGAACAGTATGAAATAATAAAAAATTCCGTCTAGACAGAGAAGAGTTTGTCCTCAAGGGAGCTTTTACCACGAAAGCTCTACAAAATCTTCAGATCATTACGCAGTCAAGTCAGTAGAAACCGGTGCCTTTTATGTCTTAAAATTCAAGGAAGCTGTACCGTTAGAGCTCTCCTGAATCTTCAAATCATGGCGCAATCAAGCCAGTATTTATGAAAACGTAAATTTCACTGCAGGCATTACTTTAGGTTCTTTGCAGCGTGCCTTCGACCCCTAGCTGCAACCCCTTTCGTTCCTTTTACTGCATCACCTTCCATATTCTCTTTCTTCCCCATCTTGCTTTCCACCCTCGCCTAACAATTGATTCGTCAATTATTTTCGTAATTACACCTTCACTCATTTGTGGTTGTTGGGGGGAGGCGGGGGTGGGGGGAGGGGGGAGAATAATATTAGGATGAGGAAGTATAAAATCAGGAAGAGAAAATAATGTAAAAATAAAAATCAGGAATTGGAAGAAACAGAGATGAATCGAGAAAGAAAATCAAGTAAATAGAATAAATAAACTTCAGACAATTCAAGGCGTAAAATAATCATAATAGAGAAGGAGAGAATTAATACGTTCGATAAAAGAAGAAAATTCAACGTAAAATAAGCACAATAGAGGAGAGAATTAATACGTTCGATAAAAGAAGAAAAGTAAGAGAAGTAGACATGGAAAGAAGAAAAGCTAAGACAGTGTTAAAACACTTAAAAATTTAGATTAGGAAAGGAACAAGTTTTAGAGGAATTAGAGAAAACACAAAGACAGTTCTTCTTTTGTGATATATATTACTAGGCTTAGGATAACCTTGGTAATATGCAAATTTTAATACAGAAAAGAAAAGAAACAAAAAAAAAATTCACGAAAGAAAAACAGAAAATTCCATTATTGTTTGAATGGAGTCATAATCTTGATTTGAAAATTATAATAGTTTGCGATGTCACGCGAAGAAAACATGAAAAACACGGAGGAAATTTTGTGACTGCTAAATCATCTGGTATGATGAGGTTGCAAAAGCAATATCTCTCTCCTTGTTAGTTTTCTGTAAAAGAAAGCTATTATGGGGATGGCTATTTGTCCGTCCGGACTTTTTTCAATCCGCCCTCAGATCTTAAGAACTACTGAGGCTAGAGGGTTGCAAATTGGTATGTTGATCATCCACCCTCCAGTCATCAAACATACCAAATTGCAGCCCTCTAGCCTCAGTAGTTTTTATTTTATTTAAGGTTAAAGTTAGCCATGATCGTGCTTCTGGCGACGATATAGGTCAGCCACCACCGGGCTATGGTTAAAGTTTCATGGGCTGCGGTTCATACAGCATTTTACCGAGACCACCGAAAGATAGACCTGTTTTCGTTGGCCTTGATTATACGCTGAATAATAATAATAAGAATAATAATAATAAATAATAATAATAAACTACGGTCGCTTTTATCAATTGTTCCCAGTATTCTTGAACTTTCTTTTCTCAAGTTGTTACTTTCGACAATTTCTAAGTTGAATCTTGAGTAATATGTAATGATAAGTCTTACTAATCTAATGGTAAAAGAGAGAGAGAGAGAGAGAGAGTTACCAAATTCGTACAGCGCGGTGGAAAATATACGAAGCAGTCTGCAGCTTTTTACATACCAAATTCGATGCGTGGAACCTCAGAAATTAATTGATTTGGACTTTGATTTCTCTGTAAAAATGAAGAGAGAGAGGTTCAGAGACTAAAAAAAAAAAGCCGTGCTCAAAACAGGAGGTATGGTTACATTATCTCTTCGTTTTTTATTTTTTTTTTTTTATTTTTTATTTTTTTTTTTTAGGAACCAAGACAGCATTCCTCTCTCGGTAGAAAAACAAGCAAAGAGAGAGAGAGAGAGAGAGAGAGAGAGAGAGAGAGAGAGAGAGAGAGAGAGAGAGAGAGAGAGAGGGTTATGGGTAGTAAAATGGGTGTCATAGGGTGAGGAGGTCAGATAACTGCAGAGGAAAGGAGATTTGTCAATACGTCAACTTTAGTCCCGCTCTTTGCAAAATTGCCATTATTCGTTTTTATTTTTCTTGCTTTTTTATTTATTTATTTATTTATTTATTTTTGCTCTGCGTGCCGTAATATTTCTCCAGTTTTTCTAAATAAGGTCTAAAACGTAGGTCCGGCAATGCCACTGGAAGTAATCTTATTACGCCAAAGAGAAAATAGGACCAACCGGTCACGGGACGGCAGATGGCTTGGCCGCGAAGATCTATATCATCTTCGACTTTCAAGGTCGACCTTGCAGAAATAATAGCTTGGGGGGATCGAGGTCTTTTTCTTTCCCACAGCCTGGCATAATTTTGCGATGGAAAGTTGTCGTTTTTCTTATACTTTATTCATTCGGTATTGACATTTTTTCTTCTTTTCTTTTTTTGTTTTCGTTTCGTAATCGAAAATTGGATATTCGTAAAATTCTCAAGGATATTTTCTTATATTATCTCTTGAATTTATGTTATCTTATTAGAATATTATTACTTAATTATTTTCATTAAAATAAATGATTTTTTATCATTTTTACATGCAATAAGGAACATGAGAATTTAAACTAAATTTGATCACTTGACAGAGAAGCGGAGTGGTGGGCGGGGGAGGGGGGGGTGGCTATATACCAGGTGACTTCGCGGCATCATGGTTAAGTTTTGTAAAAGCTAAGTACGTGTTCTTTTTGGTGCCTTGATTTTGTCATTTATTTTGGGATCTGTCTCAGAAGATGTGCATGCAGGCACGCAAGCAGACTACTAAAGACGCCTTGAGAAGCATCAAGAGTATTATTGCACGCACGAGCGATACCGGTCAGCACTGATTATCCGGTTACATACATTCAGTATAACTTTTCATGGGTTCTCCATTTGTCACGAAAACTTTGCATTTACCTCAGTGGTATAATATCTAATTATTTTCGTTTATTTGTCAACACTGAAGACTGTTAATCTAAACTGCCTCCTATTTTTAATCGTTGTTAGTTCGGTAAACTCTTAGTTTTCAATTCGTATCAGTCTTCTGGAAGGTAATTCATCATTTTCAGATATCCAGAATTTATCCTGAAGGAGAGGGCATCACGCCTGAAAATATATTGGTCTAGCTGATAGCATTAGTACCTTCTTTTAGTCTAAATTTACATAAAAAAAAAATCTAATTTTGTCTAATTGTCATGACTGATTTGCGCTAACATACTGCCTTCAGAAATGTCTGGATCTCAAATCATAATTGTGTCAAAATCTATTTGTTAAAAACAGTTTTGTGTAAATGTCATGGCTGATTTGCAATAACATGCTCTTTAAAAATGGCTGGAGTGTCACAAATCATAATTGTGTTAAGACATGGTACAGCAGTGTATGGAATTTAAAGATCCCCCTCTGACGGTTTCTGATGATTACGATAAGGCATTTGACAGCGTCCGCCGACCAATAAGACGGAAGGTCTTACGTCACGGTAGTATTTCCGTGACTTGTGTAAAATGAACTAAAACTGACCAAAAGTACAGGTGCAAGGTTGATGTTGATGGATCCTTTTCAAATGATTTTGCTGTAAATATTGGGGCGTATTGCTAGAGGGAATATAATGTCAGCTTTGATGTTTGTCGTTCTCATCGATTTTACAGTGCAAGAGAGAGAGAGAGAGAGAGAGAGAGAGAGAGAGAGAGAGAGAGAGAGAGAGAGAGAGAGAGAGAGAAACTCTTCGCTCGCAACCTTGTGCTCGCATAGGCTGACGCTTTATTACCCAGAGTAACGATGGAAACATGGCAGACATAGAATTGTAAGACTGGAGGCCGGAGATAAGTGGAGCTTTGTGGAAGTGAAAGCACCGGGGTTAACTGAATGACGGAATTGCACAGAGGCCCTTTGCGTTATAGCAATGATGGCGGTGATAGGTTTACATCTCTATCTGACACAGGGCTATTCCTTTCGACTTAATGCAAGCTTTTTTTTTTTACAGTACAGAATATATGACGCTGGGCACCGAGTTCTTGAAACCATTATTTATTCTCGACGCTATTGATTTAATCTTTCTTCATAAGCACACGCACACACGCATATATACATACACACACACATATATAATATATATATAGATATACAGTATACCAGACGTCGGCTCCGATCGCTTCTTGTGCTTTTGAATAATGAAATGGTTATCGTGAATGAGATAATCGATTTTATATATAGATATATATATATATGTATGTATATATATATGTATGTATGTATGTATGTATATTAGATTAGCATAAAATACACAAGATAACGTGTCCTTTTTGTAAAGCAACGTCGTGTCAAATAAATCTGGAATCCCAACAATGCAGAATGGATAAAAATCGATAAACATAAAAAGAATATCACGTAAACAATAGAAAAGAAAGACAACGAGTGGAAGAGGAAGAAGAATAAAAGGAAGAAGACAGGCGAGGCCTCTAATGATATCGAAGACAAAACTGATTAGGTTAATACATCACCGACATTTCACCCTCTCTTTTTTTATTATTATTATTTTTTCCCCCCGAGTGACATTCATGACTGCATGAATTGGCAGGCTTCTTGCAACGAGCAATCAACTAACTGTTGCTTCTCTCCTTCTTCTTCTTCTTCTTCTTCTTCTTCTTCTTCTTCTTCTTCTTCTTCTTCTTGACGGATTCTCGGCGCGAGAGCAAACAAGGACACAGCAACAGTAAGTAACAACATGGTGGGGGGATCTTCTTCTTCTTCCCCTTCTCCTCCTTCTTCTTCTTCTTTTTCTTCTTCTCCTCCTCCTCCTCCTCCTCCTCCTCCTCCTCCTCCTCCTCCTCCTCCTCCTCCTCCTCCTCCTCCTCCTTCTTTTTTCTTCTTCTTTTCGTCTTTTTCTTCACGAATTCTCGGCGCGAGAGGAAACAAGGACACAACAACAGTACTGTAAGTAACATCAACATCAAAAGGGGGATCTTCTTCTTCTTCTTCTTCTTCTTCTTCTTCTTCTTCTTCTTCTTCTTCTTCTTCTTCTTCTTCTTCTTCACGAATTCTCGGCGCGAGAGCAAACAAGGACACAACGACAGTAAGTAACAACATCTAGGGGGGGAATCATCATCTTCTTCTTCTTCTTCTTCTTCTTCTTCTTCTTCTTCTTCTTCTTCTTCTTCTTCTTCACGAAGATGTATATATGTGTATGTGTGTGTATATATGTATATAGTGTATGTTCATATGTAACGAGCACGTTTATTAAGAAGATGAATCTTCAATGAGAAAGCACTTTATTTTAACGGGGTACAAAATTGCATCAGAGAATTTCCTTTCCAATGTTGGTAGAATCTCAATACTAAAAGTTACACGCTCATACGTATCTTGCAGCCAACTGAAGACTGAATGATCAGCCCAGTCGATGGTTTTTGAATAAGAAAAAAGAAGGCCGCGTTCTGCAAGGTCGCTATCCATTAGAAAACTTCAATAGGCCACGTTCTGCAAGGTCGCTATCCTTTTTCGTTCATTAGAAAACTTTCCCTTGGAGGAAGCCTGAAGGAAAATGAATAATAGTAATGTTGTTTATATACTATGTACTGCTAAACCCTATCCTTGATAATCTAGTCCCCTTCCTTAAGGTAGCCCTGCCCCCTCTCTTCATCCCCCACCCCCACCATCCTTACCATCCTACCGCACCTTAATCCCTCATCTTCCCTCCCCTTCCCTCCTCCCAGTGATATCGTTTGTATACTATATACTTCTCCACACTATCCTTGATAATCTAGTCCACCCCTCCTTAAGCTAACCCTGCCCCCTCTCTTCTCTCCCCCCCCCACTATCCTTACCATCCTACCACATCCTAATTCTCTCTCCTCCCAGTAATATCGTTTATATACTATGTACTTCTGCACCCTATCCTTGATAATCTAGTCCCCTTCCTTAAAGTAACCCTGCCCCCGCTCTTCTTCCCCCACCATCCTTCCACATCCTAATCCTCCTCCTCCCTCCCCCAGTAATATCGTTTATATACTATGTACTGCTAAACCCTTTCCTTGATAATCTAGTCCCCTTCCCAAAGGTAACTCTGCCCCCTCTCTTCTCCCCCTCCCCTCCTCACCATCCTTACCATCCTGCCACATCCTAATCCTCTCTCCTCCCAGTAATATCCTTGATAATCTAGTCCACCCCTCCTTAACGTAACCCTGCCCCCTCCCTTCTTCTCCCCCCATCATCCTTACCATCCTACCACATCCTAATCCTCCCTCCTCACTCCTCCCTCCCTCTTCCCCCTTCCCTTTACAGAGAAGTTTGTTATGTGTCGGCGAAAAAAAATGGGTCATTGGGGGACTTCTTAGGGCACCTCATTACTAAATGGATCTTGGCCATTACTAGGAATGGCAATTTTTTTTTCTTTTCCTAGCCATAGGAACATCATTGTCTAAGACACAGAAGCTTATGTCAGTTAGTCGATACCCTTTTTTTTTTTTTTTGCAAGGTTATGTCGTTCCTTTATTGGGGTTTTTCCCGATATATTTTGCTTTTGTCTTTCCTCCTGCTTGTTTATCTCTTGTTTCTTTAGATTTTTTTTTTTTTTTGCAGGTTCCTTTTTCATTGGGGATTCAGTTATTTTTCAGCCTCCGTTCCATTATCCGTCATTAGTGCAGAGACCACCTAGCACACGGCGCCACTGGCAGCATATATATATATATATATATATATATATATATATATATATATATATATATATATATATATATATATATACATATATATATATATATATATATATATATATATATATATATATATATATATATATATATATATATATATATATTGGGAAGGGGTTTCCTTTGGTTTGGTGTATCTAGAAGGTTGCTCTAGAA